>NC_091957.1:56824880-56842380 GCF_031021105.1 Erythrolamprus reginae
AATACCCACAGCCACTCCGTCTTGTCTGGGTTGAGTTTGAGTTTGTTGACACCCATCCAGTCCCCAACAGCCTCCAGGCACCGGCACATCACTTAGTGGAAACTAAACAAGGAGAGAAGCAACTTAGAACTAAGGAGAAATTTCCTAACAGAACAATCAATCCATGGAACAGCTTGCCTCCAGAAGTTGTGAATGCTCCAACACTGGAAGTTTTTAAGCAGATGTTGGATAACCATCTGTCTAAAGTTTATTTACTTTATTTATTTATTTTATTAGATTTGTATGCCGCCCCTCTCCGAAGACTCGGGGCGGCTTTGTATTGTAGGGTTTCCTGCCTAAGCAGGGGGTTGGACTAGAAGACCTCCAAGCTCCCTTCCAACTCTGTTGTTATTATTATTATTAAAAATGCTGAAATCTCATCCAATATCTCCCAAATGTCCTACAAGAACATCATTTGGTCATAAGACCTGGTGGATCTCCTAGGATTTCCAGCTTTTTCAAATTAAGTGTTGGGGTTCCATAGCCCCCCACCGGTGATGGAAGGGGGGTGCCTCACCTCAACCCCGGGACCTGAAGGGTTTTGAAGAGCTTGACAAGTGAAAAGACCACGCTGGCAAGTCAACTGGGGGTTTGGTGGGAAGGGATGTTTGCAAATCCAAGATCACAAGGCAGGAAGCGCAAAACGATACCCCTCCCGATTTTCACGCATGATTCGAATAACGAGCATAAAAAATGCTCGGCGTGTTACATTTGATCACAAACACGGTTCTCTTAATTTTTCAACCGGTGTCTTTTACGCAGATCTTACACGAAAGATAAGCCTTCCCTAGCTGGAGTGTCAAAAAATCCCACGCTCGTAACAATACGAGCATAGAAGGTGAGGTACGGGAGACGGGGTGCGCCATGTGTCTCGTTTCGGGAGTACATTCACGTATTGACGGGAACATCAAAGGGGCAGCCGTTGTGTGTCTCACTCGCTGGCAAATTGTAACAGATGACAAGAACACAACCCGATCATCAGCTGGGTGGGTCTGTTTTTGCAACTGCTCCCAAGACAACTGGAATCCCCATGGCGGTTGGTCCTTCCTTCCTTCCTGCCCTGATCCCATCGGATAGGACAGGCGGTTCAAAGGCCATCTTCTCAGCCATCCATCTTCAAGAATCTTCAGAAAGACAGTGGACCTCACAGAGGTTCTTTTCATTGTTCTGAAGCTGGAAGAGTCTCTCTCTTATTATCTTTGGCCAGGAAGACTTTGGGCCTTCTCAAGTACCGTATTTTTCAGAGTATAAGACGCACTGCAGTATAAGTGTGTCTTATACTTCAGCTTCAACCGCAATAACACAAGAGCATGCAACAGATTCAAACTTAACCTCCGGAACCGCCTGCTACTGCACGAATCCCAGCGGCCAATAAGGTCCCACAGAGTTGGCCTTCTCCGGGTCCCGTCGACTAAACAATGTCGTCTGGCGGGCCCCAGGGGAAGACCCTTCTCTGGGGCAGCCATGGCCCTCTGGAATCAACTCCCCCCGGAGATTAGAATTGCTCCCACCCTCCTTGTCTTCCGTAAACTACTTAAGACCCACCTATACCGCCAGGCATGGGGGATTTGAGACACCTTTCCCCCAGGCTTATTATAATTTATGTTTGGTATGTATGTGCTGTTTGGTTTTTAATTATGATAGGGTTTTTAGGGTTTTTTTAATATTAGATTTGTGCCTGTATAATACTGTTTTTATCGTGTTGTGAGCCGCCCTGTGTCTTCGGAGAGGGACGGCATACGAATCTAATAAATTATTATTATTATTATTATTATTATTATTATTATTATTATTATTATTATTATTAATATGAACCGCTCCAAACTTGACTGTAAAAAATATGATTTCAACAATCGAGTTATCGAAGCATGGAACTCATTACCGGACTCAATTGTGTCAACCCTAACCCCCAACACTTCTCCCTCAGACTCTCCACGATTGACCTCTCCAGGTTCCTAAGAGGCCAGTAAGGGGCGTACATAAGTGCACCGGTGTACCTTTCGTCCCCTGTCCAATTGTCTTTCCTTTCTTTCACCTATCTTATAAATTCTCTTCCTTTCATATATCCTCTCCTCTAAGTTCACTTTTACCCTTATATATATTACCACATGTCTATTTTTCTTCCTATGTATTTGTGTATTGGACAAATGAATGAATAAATAAATAAGACACACCTTAGCTTTTGGGGAGGAAAATAAGGGGAAAAGAATCTGCTTGCAAGGTATTCATCTGGCTAGTGTCCTTAGTCTGGTCAGCTTCAGCACATTATTTTTATCCCCTGGTTAGGGCTTTTAAAAAATCCTTATTCGGAGAGAGTAACAATGAAAGAGCTTGCAAACCAAAAAGAGCTGAGAGCATCATTAGCACCTGGAAAAAAACGTTCGGAGCAAGTAGAGCAATGGGAAAAAACCCTGCAAAGACTTAGGGCTTGGAAAACATTCTTCGCAAAGAGTAACAATGAAAGAGCTTGCAAGCCAGTAAGAACTGGGAACGTTGTTAGCACCTGGTTAGGGCTGGAAAGAAACTTGTCCGCAGCAAGTTAGAGAAATGAAAAAAAAACCCTGCAAGGTCTTAGGGCTTGGAAAACATTCTTTGCAGAGAGTAACAATGAAAGAGCCTGCAAGTAACCCTCCACGATTGATCTCTCCAGGTTCCTAAGAGGCCAGTAAGGGGCGTACATAAGTGCACTGATGTGCCTTTCGTCCCCTGTCCAATTGTCTTTCCTTTCTTTCACCTATCTTATATATTCTCTTCCTTTCATATATCCTCTCCTCTAAGTTCACTTTCACCCTCTTTTATATTATCACATGTCTATTTTTCTTCCTATGTATTTATGTATTGGACAAATGAATAAATAAAAAATAAAAAATAAAAATAAATAAATAAATAAATAAAAGAGCTGGGAAAATCATTAGCAGCTGAAAAAAAAGCTACGTTCAGAGTATAAGATGCACCCAAATTATCAGCCTCTTTTAAGGAGGAAAAGGATGTGTCTTATACTCTGAAAAATGCAGCAATTCATTGATCTCTCGAGCTGTCCCACTACAAGGCCCATCATTCATGACCATCACGGTTGTTTTAATTCATAGCACATTTTGAAAAAGTCAACTGGACTTTCTGGTTTCTTCTTTGAAGACCTTTCACTTCTCACCCAAGAAGCTTCTTCAGCTGTAATCTTCTATGACCTTCTCTTCACCCCACATGGCCTTGGTCTATTTATTTATTAAAAACAAAAGAAAATAAAACGCATGACTTGAATAGATCGATTACCTTGGGTGAAGGGAAACCTAAATGAATAATTATTTCCTTCAACTAATTAAAGGAGTGGATGACCTTTCACCAGGCATGCAGGTTTAATCTTATCATATCTACAGAGGGCATTCCACGTTCTTGCAGACATGGAAGGTTAACCTACAGTAGGAGTCAACAGAATTCAAGGTGGGCTGGACTTAAATCTCTGGTGAGCAAGACGGGATTCCAAACTTATAACACACTTGATCCCCCCCTCGCTCTGCCTCAGCCCAGTCATCTCCTACACATACCACCCTGTATAAAATTACAACTCCTGTTTAAAAAGGGGTGGGGCTTGGATCCCATTGGTTGTAGTTGCCATATTGATTTTTTTAAAAACTTATTTCAGCAGATATCTCTACAATAGAAACATAGAAACACAGAAACATAGAAGACTGACGGCAGAAAAAGACCTCATGGTCCATCTAGTCTGCCCTTATACTATTTCCTGTATTTTATCTTACAATGGATATATGTTTATCCCAGGCATGTTTAAATTCAGTTACTGTGGATTTACCAACCACGTCTGCTGAAAGTTTGTTCCAAGCACCTACTACTCTTTCAGTAAAATAATATTTTCTCATGTTGCCTTTGATCTTTCCCCCAACTAACTTCAGATTGTGTCCCCTTGTTCTTGTGTTCACTTTCCTATTAAAAACACTTCCTTCTGTCCTCCAGACTATAACAGATTGAGTTCATTAAGTCTTTCCTGATACGTTTTATGCTTAAGACCTTCCACCATTCTTGTAGCCCGTCTTTGGACCCGTTCAATTTTGTCAATATCTTTTTGTAGGTGAGGTCTCCAGAACTGAACACAGTATTATTCCAAGTGTGGTCTCACCAGCGCTCTATATAAGGGGATCACAATCTCTCTCTTCCTGCTTGTTATACCTCTAGCTATGCAGCCAAGCATCCTACTTGCTTTTCCTACTGCCCGACCACACTGCTCACCCATTTTGAGACTGTCAGAAATCGAGGGGATTTAACAACCCAAGTCCATTGTTTTATCATTATCCTCGTTCTTTTGAAGGAACAGAAAGAGAAGTCAGCCCCTTTAATGATGTGGACAACCAAAGGAGCAAAAAAGTCCATTCATTTTCCTAGCATGTTTGATATTATGCCTCGGGAAACATAAACACTATGTTGGTATAAGATTACCTTCGCGTGCAAAATTATTGCCAATTTTTCTTCAGCTCACCCCGTGTTAATCTATTAACTATTACTCTAATAGCTGCACGATATTATAATGGGTCTGTTTAGCAGCTTTACAGTATTAATCAGAAAATCCAACTTAGCTATTTGGGGGGGGGGAGGAAGGAATATAGAGCTTTAAAAGAGCTTTAAGATTTGGGGGAATGTTAGGGCCCCCAGACATGAAATTCACTTAAAATGGCAGCGAGAATTAATATTTGAGGATATAACCAAAGCTTTAGCTGGTTTTTCTAAAGCAACAGGGGGTAAGGATATTATCCCACACTTTTCCTAAAGGGAAAAGATCTTTACAAAAAGATTTGTCTCTCGGGAGAAAAGCTGTACGGTCCCAAATGTATATAATATTTTCTCGTCTTTGTCACTGAATGGAACATACGGCGTTTGGGCCAAGAGAAGGGTCCAAACCAGGGGTGTGCCGCTGGGGGTTTGCAAGAGTTTGGGAGAATCTCTAGCAAAGATTCTGTGCAGTTTGGAGAAACCCCCCCCACACACACACACACCAACTCCACCCTACCCCTCCCAGGAGTCCCTACACGGCCCATTTTGGATACAGGTTGTTGTGGTTAGCTGTGGCCCAGCTCCTGCCCCAAGGACTGTGGATGTGGGGGAGACATCCACATGCTGCAGGCCTGTTTTGCCCCCGGTGGAATCTGCTGATGAAGGCTCCTCTGACCAAGAAGACATGAGTGACAGGGAGGAGGAGAGTGTGGCAGACAGCTCAGAAGGAGATCAATTATCTCTCTCCTCCTTGGATTCAGAACAAGAGTTAATGATACAGCCACGCATGCGGAGAGCGATGCATAGGCAACAACAACTGAGAGATTATTATCAAAGAAAATGAGGCCACCTGTGGTTGGGTGGGGCTGTGGTCATGAGTGAGTCGTAAATTGAGGACTACAATGAGATGACAAGGTGGCACCATGGCTAGAATGCAGCACTGCAGGCTGACTGCGCACAGCCAAGAGTTCGATCCTGACTCAGCCTTCCATCCTTTCATGGTCAGTAAAATGAGGGCCCGGATAGTTGGGGGCAAGAGGCTGACTCTGTAAACGGCTTAAAAAGAGCTGGAAGTCTGAATGCTATAACTAAGTGGGAAGGAAGGAAGGAAGGAAGGAAGGAAGGAAGGAAGGAAGGATTGAGGGATGGAGAGAGGGAGGTAGGGATTGAGGGAGGGGGAGTAATGCACTGAGAACTGGTATATAAGTCTAAGTATCATTGCTATTCCTTCCTTCCTTCCTTCCTCCCCCCTCCCTAGCTTCCTTCCTTCCTCCCCCCTCCCTTCCTTTCTCCCTTCCTCTCTCTTCCTTCTTTCCTTCCTTCCTCCCCCCTCCCTCCCTTCCTTCCTCCCCTCTCCCTTCCTTTCTCCCTTCCTCTCTCTTCCTTCTTTCCTTCCTTCTTCCCTCCTCTATCCCTTCCTTTCTTCCTCCCTCCCTCCCTCCCCCTCCCTTCCTTCCTTTCTTCCTTCCTCTCTACCACTTCCTTCCTTCTTCACCCCTTCCTAGCTTCCTTTCTTCCTCCCTCTCTCTTCCTTCCTTCCTCTTTTCCTTCCTTCCTTCCTCCTCCCTCCCTCCCTTCCTTCCTCTCCCTTCCTTCCTTCCTTCCTCCCGAGCCACATTTTTAAGGCTTTCCAGAAAGCCAGGAGGATGGGTGCAGTGCAGATCTCCGAAGGTAGCTGTTTCCAGAGAGCCTGAGCCACCACAAAGAAGGCCCTCCCCCGCGGCCCCCGCCAGGCATCACTGTTTGGCCGACAGGACCCGGAAGGGGCCAACCCTGTGTGCTCTAACCAGTCTCTGGGAAGTGCGAGGCAGAAGACGATCCCGTAAATAAGGCCTTTTATGCCTTTTCACAAGACTGGTGAGTTTTTAAAAAGTGCCGCTGACTTCTCTTGATTTATGGCCGGTCTTAAAAGACTAACCAACAACGCCTGTAATCCTTCCCTTTTGGCCCGAGGCCAGCACCTCTGGCCAGAGCAAACTAATCTTTACAAGCAGCTCACATGTCAGTTTCCTAAAATAAAACCCCCGAGTGATGCACACAGCCAGCTGCTCGCCAGGAATTCATTGCCTTGCTCCCTTTGAAGGATGGAGGGAGGGAAAGCAGGGCCCCAAAACACCCTTTAGAACGGTGTTTCCCAACCTTGGCAACTTGAAGATATGTGGACTTCAACTCCCAGAATTCCCCAGCCAGCGAATGCTGGCTGGGGAATTCTGGGAGTTGAAGTCCACATATCTTCAAGTTGCCAAGGTTGGGAAACACTGCTTTAGAAAACGTTGGTTATGACCTATAAAGCCCTTCATGGCACCGGGCCAGGTTATCTCCGGGACCGCCTTCTGCCGCACGAATCCCAGCGACCAATTAGGTCCCACAGAGTTGGCCTACTCCGGGTCCCGTCAATTAAACAATGTCGTTTGGCGTGACCCAGGGAAAGAGCCTTCCCTGTGGCGGCCCCAGCCCTCTGGAACCAACTCCCCCCAGAGATTAGAATTGCCCCCACCCTCCTTGCCTTTCGTAAGCTTCTTAAAACCCACCTCTGTCGTCAGCCATGGGGGAACTGAGATATTCTTTCCCCCTAGGCTTCTACAATTTATGTATGGTATGTTTGTATGTATGATTGGTTTTAAAATAAGGGTTTTTAGCTGCTTTAGTATTGGATTGTTGCATGTTGTTTTTACCACTGTTGTTAGCCACCCCGAGTCTACAGAGAGGGGCGGCATATAAATGCAATAGATAGATAGATAGATAGATAGATAGATAGATAGATAGATAGATAGATAGATAGATAGATAGATAGATAGATAGATAATAAAATGGGCAATCTAGGGAGGATTCAGGCTATTGCAAAATATGGGAGAACTTCTTAATTTAAAAAAAAAATCTTTATTGAGTTTCTACATTTCTCATTTTATTAATATCATTTCCTCATTGCTTATTTGACACCTATGATAATCATTGAGTGTTGTCCTTCCTGATTCTTCCAAATGTCTCTTTTTCTTTTATGTACATTGAGAGCATCTGCACCAAAGACAAATTCCTTGTGTGTCCAATCACACTTGGCCAATAAAGAATTCTATTCTATTGTGCATATAAAAATAGAAAGAAAAGAAAAAAAATTAAACAAACTGTTTAAATTCAGTTCCTGTGGATGGACCAACCACGTCTGCTGGAAGTTTGTTCCAAGGATCTACTACTCTTTCAGTCAAATAATATTTTCTCATGTTGCTTCTGATCTTTCCCCCAACTAACCTCAGGTTGTGGCCCCTTGTTCTTGGGTTCACTTTCCTGTTAAAAACACTTCCCTCCTGAAACTTATTTAACCCTATTTAACTCTCCCTTTCTTTCTTTCTTTCTTTCTTTCTTTCTTTCTTTCTTTCTTCCTTCCTTCCTTCTCTTTCTTTCTTTCTTTCTTTCCTTTCTCCTTCCTCCCTTTCTTCCTCATTCATAGAAACATAGAATCATAGAAGATTGACAGCAGAAAAAGACCTCCTGGTCCATCTAGGTCTGCCCTTATACTATTTCCTGTATTTTATCTTAGGATGGATATATGTTTATCCCAGGCATGTTTAAATTCAGTCACTGTGGATTTACCCACCACATCTTCTGGAAATTTGTTCCAAGCATCTACTACTCTTTCACTCAAATAATATTTTCTCACATTGCTTCTGATCTTTCTGTTCTTTTTGATCTTTCTTGTCCTTGTGTTCACTTTCCTATTAAAAACACTTCCCTCCTGAATCTTATTTAACCCTTTAACATCTTTAAATGTTTTGATCATGTCCCCCCTTTCCCTTCTGTCCTCCAGAATATACAGATGGAGTTCATGAAGTCTTTCCTGATAGGTTTTATGCTTAAGACCTTCCACCATTCTTGTAGCCCATCTTTGGACCCATTCAATTTTATCAGTTATAGCAGTAGCCTAAGTAGAAATAAGGAGGAATTTTCTGACAGTGAGAACCATCAACCAATTGAACCAAAGTTGCCTTCAGAAGCTGTGAGAGTCGAAATCTGTCAGAAATGGTGTAGGGTCTCCTGCTTGGAAAGGGGGTTGGACTAGATGACCTACAAGGCCCCTTCCAACTCTGTTAATCTGCTAATCCATTAAGCAAGACCAGAAGGCCAAATGGTCTCACCTTAGCTCAACCCATCAATCCTTAAGACAATTAGAAGCTCGGATGTCCATGTCGTTTTTTAATACTGCTGACGTGAAATGTTGTGGTGCTGGTTGTTGTTATTCCTCCAGATTTGAAGGATCGACAAGGTGACTTTGTCCAGGCAGCAGTTCCAAAAACAAGAAACAAGAGAAGGGAGTTTATCTGATTATCAAAAGAGCTTTTCTTCTCTGTCAGCTTTCTGGAACATCCTTTCTTTCTTTCTTTCTTTCTTTCTCTCTCTCTCTCTCTCTCTTTCTTTCTATATTTCTATATTTATTTATTTATTTATTTATTTATTTCTCTCTCTCTCTCTCTCTCTTTCTTTCTATATTTCTATATTTATTTATTTATTTCTCTCTCTCTCTCTCTTTCTTTCTATATTTCTATATTTCTTTCTTTCTCTCTCTCTCTGACTCTGTCTCTCTCTTTCTTTCTTTCTTTCTTTCTTTCTTTCTATATTTCTATATTTCTTTCTTTCTTTCTTTCTTTCTTTCTTTCTTTCTTCTTTCTTTCTTTCTTTCTTTCTAAAGGCTCCTTATGCCTGATTAGAATATCACATGAAATGGGAAAAAAAACAAATTATACTTAATTTCTGGGCATCCTCTGAGCAAACATCCATGCTGGGCTTTTTGGCAAGTCTCGGGGAAGAAATTAGGAAAGATCCAAAAAGTCAGGATGATGGCTACACTAATATAATCTTTTTTTTAAAAAAAAAAATTGTTGTGCCCAGTGTGATATCTTTATCCGTATTCTGCAGTTATCCTGGGATAGACTGAATAGATTTTGCTCCTGTCTTTTTCCAGGTTTATTTTTTTTTCTCTTTTCCAATCCAGTTTAGGATTACTTTTTGGTCTCCTTTCCCTACCATCCATATCCATTTTGCTTAATGTTGGGAAATTAGTTAAAATGCTGCTCACTCCTTCCTTCCTTCCTTCCTTCCTTCCTTCTTTCATCTTTTCCTTCCTTCTTATCTTTCCCTTCTTTGCTTCCCTTTCTCCCACCTCCCTTCCTTCTTTCCTTCTCATCTTCTTTACTCCTTCCTTCCTTCCTTCCTTCCTTCCTTCCTTCCTTCGTCTGCTGATGGACCTTAAATAAGACACACTTTGGGTAGTTTGTTATTGAGGTGGGAGGTTCTCTCGAAAGAAATCTACTCCTTCCAGTTTAAGGGGGCACAACAGGTGCTTGAAAGCTACTGGGGAGGGGGGGGGCTTCAAGGGAAAAGTGACTTGGCCTCACTGAAGACCCCCACCCTGATTTGGGAGGGACATCGGGCTTCCTTTACAGTAAAGGGGGGGGGTCTCCTTTAATTGCAAAACCTTCCCCAGCTTTTCCCACGATAGGATTAGGCTGCACTTCCCATCTCTGCACCCGCTGAAGACCCCTCCCCTCCCTCCCTGTCCAGAAACATCTGTGGAGGTGTTGCTTTCCATCTGGTTTAGGGGGGAGAGTCCACACCACATCTCCAGAGGCTGCAAGGACCCCCACCTTCCCAGAGACCCTTGAAGCCTTGGGGTCCTCTAGAAGGCACCACTTCGGATGGGAAGGAGGGGGAAAGCTACAGGGGAGAGAAAGAGGGCAGATTTTTCCCCCAAAAAAGAGAAAGAGAGAAAGTGAGTGAGAGAGAGAATGAGAGAGAAAGAGAATGAGTGAGAAAGAGAAAAGAGAGAGAGAATGAGAGAAAGAAAGAGAGAGAGAATAAGAGAGAGAAAGAGAAAGGGAGAAAGAGAAAGAGAGAGAAAAAGAGAAAGAGAGAGAGAAAGTGAGTGAGTGAGAGAGAGAGAATGAGAGAGAGAAAAAGAGAGAGAGAAAAAATAAGAGAAAGAGAGAGAAAGTGAGTGTGAGAGAAAGAGAATGAGAGAGAAAGAGACAAAAAGAGAGAGACAGAGAGAATGAGAAAGAGAGAAAAAGGGAGAGAAAGAGAGAGAGAGAAAATAAGAGAAAGAGAGAGAGAAAGTGAGTGTGAGAGAAAGAGAATGAGAGAGAAAGAGACAAAAAGAAAGAGACAGAGAGAATGAGAAAGAGAGAAAAAGGGAGAGAAAGAGAGAGAAAAAGAGAAAGAGGGAGAAAAAGAGAGAGAAAGAAAGGGAGAGGGAGAAAGGGAAAGAGAGAGAGAGAGAGAGAGAATTTAAAAAATCAAAGGCTCAAAAGTGACACTTTAGTCGTTAGAAACCGGGAGGCAGTGAGTTCTAGTCCCACCTTGGGCACAAGCCAGCTGGGCGATCTTGAACCAGTCACTCTCTCTCTCTCTACCCCAGAAAAGAAACAATGCCAAATCACTTTTTTGGGGTGGGTGGGAGGAAACCTCCTCAAGAAAACTCCAGCCAGGCACCAAAAATCAACTGGGAGGTGCTAAAAATTAGAAACGGAGGGAAACAGGCAGGTACAGGAATCAGTTCATTATACAACACCCGTGAAAGGAAAGAAAACGCCCCCCACCCCCTTGTTAAACCGACTTTCAGAAGACATCTGGTTATTTCACTATCGGTTCCTCCCAAACCGATAGGATTTTTCCCAGTGCCGCTTATACCTTACTCCGCTCTTACTCCGGAGACCCGCGAAGGCTGGGTAGCGCCATTCCGTGGGAAGATCGCAGCCTTGAACCCCAGAATCCTCGCCCAATTCTGGACGGATTTCCCCCCCCTCCAGGAAAGCAGCCCCTCCGGACGACGATGTTGGCTGGGAATGATGGGGGCTGTAATCTCCCCGGTACCAAAGGGAAAGGTCAAATCAAATTAGTCCCAGCCTCTGAACATATTCCAAGTGGAATCTAGAAAGAATTGGCCCAAGATCGCCCAGCTGGCTTGTGCCCAAGGCGGGACTTGAACTCACTGCCTACCGGTTTCTAACGACCTTCTAAAGTGTCTCTTTTGAGCCTGATTTTTAAAAATTCTCTCTCTCTCTCTCTCTCTCTCTCTCTTTCCCTTTCTTTCTTTCTTTCTTTCTCTCTTTCTTTCTCTCTCTCTCTTTCTCTCACCTCCCTTCTTTTCTTCTCTCTCTCCTTCACTCTCTTTCTCTCTCTTTTTTCCTTTCTCTTTCTCTCTTTCTCTCCCTTTCTCTCTCTCCTTCTCTCTCTCTCCTCTCTCTCTCTTTTTTTCCCTTTATCTTTCTCTCTCTCCTTCTCTCTCTCTTTCCCTTTCTTTCTTTCTTTCTCTCTTTCTTTCTCTCTCTCTCTTTCTCTCACCTCCCTTCTTTCCTTCTCTCTCTCCTTCACTCTCTTTCTCTCTCTTTTTTCCTTTCTCTTTCTCTCTTTCTCTCCCTTTCTCTCTCTCTCTCTCCTTCTCTCTCTCTCTCTCTTTCTCTTTATTTCTTTATTTCTTTCTCTCTCACACCACAGACAAACACACACACACCGCTTTTTCCCTCCCCCAAACTCGTGTTGTAGATTTACTCGTCTGAACGGATTGAGTTTCCGCGCTTTATTTATTTATTTTTTTAACCCGCCAAGGGCGGTTTTCAAAAATCCGAATAACGCGAGGTTATAATATTCCAGGAGCCGAGAGACGTTTGGGTTCTTTCGTTCCTGGGACCCTGCGCGGGTTGCGAGTTGCGACCCCAAAGATCCTTCCCAGGCCCCGGAAAGAATTGCCCAGAGACGACCCGCGTCTTAGGATGCGCGTCTGAAGGTTTGTTAAGAAAAAGGGACTTTAAAAGGACGTGTGAAATCCCTTGGAGCGATCTGACTCCGAAATGCGGGATTCCCTGGAATGGAAGGTTGCCGAATCTGCATAGGGGGCTTATAAACCGTGATTTATAGCTTAACGGGATGGAAATCCTGGCCTGTTGTGGTTTATTCCAACCGAGGCTTTAAAGCGAGTTGTGGTTCGGCTCGGTGAGAATTCAACGAAGAAAAGAAAATAGAATAGAATAGGAATAGAATAGGAGAGGAGAGGAGAGAAGAGGAGAGGAGAAAGAGAAAGAAGTGAGAAAGAATAAAAGAGAGAGAAAGAATATAATAGAAGAAAGAGAGAGAGAGAATGAGAGAAAGAGAAAGAGAGAAAGAATAAAATAGAATAAAATAGAATAGAATATAATTCTATTAATATAATAGAATAGAATATAATTCTTTCTTGGCCAAGTGTGATTGGACACACAAGAAATTTGTCTTTGGTGCAGAGGCTCTCAGTGTACAGAAAAAGACAAGATACATTTGTCAAGAAATGTTATGGAAAGAGTTATCGAGCTACTTGGCTTTTGCAACGAAGGCGTAATTTTTTTTTCAATCTCTTTTCTGGATCACAACCCTTGGTGATGATATCTAGCTATCTATCTAGCTATCTAGCTATCCATCTCTAGCTATCCATCTCTATCTATCCATCTCTATCTTTCTATCTATCTATCTATCTATCTTTCTATCTTTCTATCTTTCTATCTTTCTATCTTTCTATCTTTCTATCTTTCTATCTTTCTATCTTTCTATCTTTCTATCTTTCTATCTTTCTATCTTTCTATCTTTCTTTCTATCTATTTATCTATCCATCCATCCATCTATCTATACGTCTGTCTTTTGAGGAAGGGGCGAGGGGTGCCGGGTCCAGACCGCCGCCCCCTCCGTCCTTGTAGCATTGTTTGGAAGTCTACCTTCAAAACCAAAACCGAAACAAAATAGACCCAAGACTGACCAATAAATCACCGGTTAAATCCACAGGAGAACCAGAATAAAAGCGCCCGGGTATTCAAAGAAACGTTTATTTCGCATTCCGTTCGGGGAAATTTTCTACAAGTTCGGAATTTGTTGGTTTGTTTATTAATTGGATTTATGTGCCGCCAAACTTCAAGGCTTGTTTGCTTTAAACTTTTTTCTTCTCAAAAGCGGGAAAAAGCAAAGGATACGGATGAAAACAGCTCAAGAATGGCCTAAGAGGAAAACGAACTATACTGGTCAAAAAAAGTAAAATAAAAGGGAACACTTAAATAGCACAATATAACTCCAAATGAATCAAACTTCTGGGAAATCAAACTGTCCACTTAGGAAGCGACACTGATTGACCATCAATTTCACCTGCTGTTGTGCACATTCAACTTTGTACAGAACAAAGGATTCAATGAGAATATTTCATTCATTCCGATCTAGGATGGGTTCTTAGAGAGTTCCCTTTATTTTTTTGAGCAGTGTATATAGAAACATAGAAGATTGGCAGCCGAAAAAGACCTCCTGGTCCACCTAGTCTGCCCTTATACTATTTCCTGTATTTTATCTTAGGATGGATCTGTGTTTATCCCAGGCATGTTTCAATTCAGTTACTGTGGATTTATCAACCATGTCTGCTGGAACTTTCTTCCAAGCCTCTACGATTCTTTCAGTCAAATAATATTTTCTCACGTGGCTTCTGATCTTCCCCCCCAACTCACCTCAGATTGTGCCCCCTTGTTCTTGTGTTCACTTTCATATTAAAAACACTTCCCTCCTGAACCTTATTTAACCCTTTAACATATTTAAATGTTTCGATCATGTCCCCCCTTTCCTTTCTGTCCTCCAGACTCTACAGATGGAGTTCATGGAGACTTTCTTGATAAGTTTTGTGCTTAAGACCTTCCACCGTTTTTGTAGCCCGTCTTTGGACCCGTTCAATTTGATCCATCTCTTTTTGTAGGTGAGGTCTCCAGAACTGGACACAGTATTATTCCAAATGTCGTCTCCCCAGCGCTCTATACAGCGGGATCACAACCTCCCTCTTCCTGCTTGTGATACCTCTAGCTATGCAGCCAAGCCTTCTACACGCTTTCCCTACCGCCTGACCGCACTGTTCACCCATTTGGAGACTGTCAGAAATCACGACCCCTAAATCCTTCTCTTCCGAAGTTTTTGCTAACATATAATACACGCAGGTCTGCAAAGCGAGACGGGTTCACAGGGCGCGGGAATTACCAATGCAGCTGCAATTCAAACGTGACCCAAAAAACCCCACACCCAACCACCAAAAACACACATTTGGGCTAAAGTGTTTGGGGTTAATTTTTCTTGCCACCTTAGACCTCTCAGACCTGACCCTTGATAGCCCATCATCCCCAGCCGGCGCATCTACATGGGACAGCTAGTCAAAAGGGTCCATCGGATGCAGGGGAGCGCGAAGGTTGAAATCCGGTTGAAATTCGACGCGTTTCCTTCCCTTTCCGTGTTCAAAGCACGTCTGAATCCGCCACGGCCGTTTTTAGGGGGTTAGGGGCGGGTAGAAAAACCTCTCTCACACACACACACCGATTTTCTACCATCCTTTTCGTCTTGTTAGCTCTCCCTCCCTCGGCTCCCCGGCTGTCTCTTTCCCAGGCTCCTCCGGGTCGTAAAAATTTGAAGAGACCCGAAGGATCCGATTCAAGACACGCGTCGTTCAGCCTCGCGGGGCTGCCTGGAATCTCGTCTCCAAAAAAATTATCAAAGTGAATTCGTAAAAACCGACAGCCGTTTCCTCTCCTTCTCTTCAAAAGCTCGCCTCCCCCCCCCCCGCCTTCCCCAAATATTAGCTGCCTCCCCATAAGTTGAGTCCGAAGGGGGCTTGGCTAGAACTAAACTACCCCGGCGCCGTTCAGACGCGTCTCCAGCTGCACTGGCCGAAGGATTTCTGCCTCCTTTCAGCCCCCCAGTCTCTCCCCTCCTCCTCTCCGGGGCCTGGAAATTGAGGGGGGGCGGGTTACTCAAATACAAGAAAAAAACAGGGGGGTCCCAACGAAGCCCGCCGTTCGAAGCCCGGAGTGAATTCGGAACTCGTAAAGATTCATCGATAAAATAATGGGCCCAATTAATTCGGAGGGGGCGGCACATAAATCAGATGGATGGATGGAGAGAGAGAGAGAGAGGTAGGTAAATAGGTAGAGACAGTAGGTAGATAGATAGGGAGGGAGGGAGGGAGAGATACAGTAGGTAGATAAATATAGATTGATAGATAGATAGATAGATAGATAGATAGATAGATAGATAGATAGATAGATAGATAGATAGATAGATAGATAGATAGATAGATAGATAGATAGATAGATAGATAGATAGATAGATAGATAGATAGATAAAGTAGGTAGGTAGGTAGGCAGGCAGGCAGGCAGGCAGGCAGGCAGGCAGGCAGGCAGGCAGGCAGACAGACAGACAGACAGACAGACAGACAGATAGATAGATAGATAGGGAGGGATGGAGGGAGGGAGGGAGAGATACAGTCGGTAGATAAAGATGATAGATAGATAGATAGATAGATAGATAGATAGATAGATAGATAGATAGATAGATAGATAGATAGATAGATAGATAGATAGATAGATAGATGATAGATGATAGATGATAGATGATAGATGATAGATAGATAGATAAAGTAGGTAGGTAGGTAGGCAGGCAGGCAGGCAGGCAGATAGATAGATATAGATATAGATATAGATATACAGTAGATATAGATATAGATAGATATAGATAGAGAGAAAGAGATATAGATAGATGATAGATAGATAGATAGATAGATAGATAGATAGATAGGTAGATACGGTAGGTAGGTAGGTAGGTAGGTAGGTAGGTAGATAGATAGATAGATAGATAGATAGATAGATAGATAGATAGATAGATAGATAGATAGATAGATAGATAGGGAGGGAGGGAGGGAGGGAGGGAGGGAGAGATACAGTCGGTAGATAAATATAGATAGATAGATAGATAGATAGATAGATAGATAGATAGATAGATAGATAGATAGATAGATAGATAGATAGAGATAGAGATAGATATAGATATAGATATAGATAGATATAGATAGATATAGATAGAGAGAAAGAGATATAGATAGATGATAGATAGATAGATAGATAGATAGATAGATAGATAGATAGATAGATAGATAGATAGATAGATACCCAAAAAGTCAAATCGCCTTTTGGGGGTGGGGGAGTGAAAGCACTGATTTGGGGACAACCGTGAGCTGAAGGACAGAATCTCCAGAGACAAAAAGAAGTGAAGTTAATAGAAGTGAATAGAATTATTCATTATTCATATGAATAGAATTATAATAGAAAAAAGTGAATAGAATTATTTATTCATTATTTATAGCCCAAGTGTGATTGGACACAGAAGGAATTTGTCTTTGGTGCAGATGCTCTCAATGTACATAAAATAAAATATAAGTTCATCAAGAATCATCAGGGACAACACTTAATGATTGTCATAGGGGTCAAATAAGCAATGAAGAAACAATCAATATTAATAAAAATCTTAAGGATACAAGCAACAAGTTACAGTCATAAGTGGAAGGAGATGGGTGATAGGAATGATGGGAAAAACTAGTAGTAACAGTAGTGCAGACTTAGTAAATAGTTTGACAGTGTTGAAGGGATTATTTGTTTAGCAGAGTGATGGCGTTGGGGTAAAAAACTGTTCCTGTATCTTGTTGTCTTGGTATAGCGTCATTTTGAGGGTCGGAGTTGAAACAGTTTGTGTCCAGGATGCGAGGGGTCAGTCAATATTTCCACAGCCCTCTTTTTGACTCGTGCAGTAAACAGGTCGAAAGTAGGTTGGCAGCAATTAAATTAAAAGGATTTGGAAGTCGAAACCATTTTTATTCGTCTTTTTTTAAAATAAAAAATAATTTTTTTGGAGACAATTAAAGGGCTTGGTGAAAGCTTCAGCGGCAGTCTACCTGAGCCTCGTCGGAGGCTTTGAAGGGGGGGGTCGGGAAGACCCTCGTCTCTCGGCAACGGCCTGTGAATTTGCCCAGAGCTGCTCCGGGGAAAGGAAGGGGGGTGGAGGCGACGCTGCGCAGAAGGGAACCTGAAGCCCTGCGCTCTATTCCGCGTAATTTGCGCGCTCCGTCGGGTCTTCCGCCTTGGGGAAGCGCCGGCTCCAA
>NC_091957.1:56847380-56964880 GCF_031021105.1 Erythrolamprus reginae
AGCCGAGAAGACGTTTGAAGGCTTCCTAATCCAGAAGAGATGGAATGAGGTATCGGTGGTCTTCCAAAGGTCCACAAAAACCCTCCAGGCCATCAAATCCAGGACTACTTCATGCAGGGATTCAAATTAAACCACCTCTGACAGACACCTGTCACAACTCTGCTTGAGCACCTCCAGTGGAAAAGCCACCATATATCTGGGGGACTGGTTTGACCCTTGAATTTAGATTTCCAGACCTTCAACCAGAATTCAACCTTCCTGTAGCTGAAGAACGTTAATGTGTGTCTGGAATAATAGAGAAGAAATATGGATGGCCTATTCTCTGAGGACATCCTTTAGGTCCTCAAAAGAGAACTATCCAAACTTTTTTCATCCTACTTTTCTGAAGATTAAGCGTCTTCAGACATCTTCTCCTCGTACGATTTTTGTTCCCAATCTTCTAACCTTTTCAGCCTTTGTTCCAGCTTCTCTTCAATTTCTCTTACAATGTGGGGCTCAGAACTGAATACAGAACTCAGGATGAAATCTGATAAATGGAGAATGCTGTGGAAACCTTCCTTCCCTGGGATTTAGAAATGAAACTTCTGTCGCGACATAAAACCCAGTGGCCTTTCTTTGCCGTTAACTGTATATCCGGTTATTTATTATTATTTATTATTTATTGCATTTGTATGCCGCCCCTCTCCATAGACATGGGACGGCTAACAACAGTGGTAAAAACAACATGCGACAATCCAATACTAAAGCAGCTAAAAATCCTTATTTTAAAACCAATTATGCATACAAACATACCATACACAAATTGTAGAAGCCTAGGGGGAAAGAATATCTCAGTTTCCCCATGCCTGACGACAGAGGTGGGTTTTAAGAAGCTTACGAAAGGCAAGAAGGGTGGGGGCAATTCTAATCTCTGGGGGGAGTTGGTTCCAGAGGGCCGGGGCCGCCACAGAGAAGGCTCTTCCCCTGGGTCCCGCCAAACGACATTGTTTAGTTGACGGGACCCAGAGAAGGCCGACTCTGTGGGACCTAATTGGTCGCTGGGATTCATGCGGCAGAAGGCGGTCCCTGAGGTAATCTGGTCCGGTGCCATGAAGGGCTTTATAGGTCATAACCAACACTTTGAATTGTGACCGGAAACTGATCGGCAACCAATGCAGACTGCGGAGTGTTGGTGTAACATGGGCATGTTTGGGAAAGCCCATGATTGCTCTCGCAGCTGCATTCTGCACGATCTGAAGTTTCCGAACACTTTTCAAAGGTAGCCCCATGTAGAGAGGGTTACAGTAGTCGAGCCTCGAGGTGATGAGGGCATGAGTGACTGTGAGCAGTGAGTCCCGGTCCAAATAGGGCCGCAACTGGTGCACCAGGCAAACCTGGGCAAACGCCCCCCTCGCCACAGCTGAAAGATGGTTCTCTAATGTGAGCTGTGGATCGAGGAGGACGCCCAAGTTGCGGACCCTCTCTGAGGGGGTTAGTAATTCCCTCCCCCCAGGGTAATGGATGGACAGATGGAATTGTCCTTGGGAGGCAAAACCCACAGTCACTCCGTCTTATCCGGGTTGAGTTTGAGTCTGTTGCTGAGCCATGCTGAGGTTGCAACCCACTCCTATCCCAAGGTCCTAATTTTAGAAGAGTCGGGGCCAGGGCTACAACCTGCACCCAAGGCTCATCTCAAAGTGAACAGAACTACAATTCCCTTCAGCCACCAAAAGTTGGACATTGGCAACATCTGGAAGGAAGTGCCTTCTCTATTCCTAAACTAAACACTTAGCTGGATCTGTGCCCATCTAAAGTTGAAGGTAGATGGTCAGAATTGTTTATCTGCCCCTTGTATGGATTCCAAGAGGTCTTCTAATCAGATCTGACTCCAAACCTCCAAGTAGGTAAAAAACAGGGTCTGCAAAATCCAAGCCACGGCAAACAGAAAGGCAGGTTGAAGATAATTCTGGTGTACACTATAAACACAGCTCAAAGCCTTCTTGTTTTCAATTGTATAAAGCTACAATTTGGTTATGACCTATAAAGCCCTTCATGGCACCGGACCAGAATATCTCCAGGACCGCCTTCTGCTGCACAAATCCCAGCGACCAGTTAGGTCCCACAGAGTTGGCCTTCTCCAGGTCCCGTCAACTAAACAATGTCGTTTGGTGGGACCCAGGGGAAGAGCCTTCTCTGTGGCGGCCCCGACCCTTTGGAACCAACTCCCCTCAGATATCAGAGTTGCCCCCACCCTCCTTGCCTTTTGTAAGCTCCTTAAAACCCACCTCTGTCCTCAGGCATGGGGGAGTTGAGACTTTCCCTCCCACTAGGCTTATAAAATTTATGCATGGTATGTTAGTACGTATGATTGGTTTCTAAATTGGAGTTTTAAATTAACTTAAATATTAGATTTGTTTACATTGTATTATTATTGCTGTGAGCCGCCCCGAGTCTGCGGAGAGGGGTGGCATACAAATCTGATTAATAAAATAAATAAATAAATAAATTTGCTAATATTCTTCTAAGTAATAAGGCAGAGCAGGCCCAACCCAGAGAAAGAAAGAACTTCATAGGTGAAAATCCTACTCTGTGTTAGCAAAAACTTCAGAAGAGAAGGATTTAGGGGTAGTGATTTCTGACAGTCTCAAAATGGGTGAACAGTGCAGTCAGGCGGTAGGGAAAGCAAGCAGGATGCTTGGCTGCATAGCTAGAAGTATAACAAGCAGGAAGAGGGAGATTGTGATCCCCTTATATAGAGCGCTGGTGAGACCACATTTGTAATACTGTGTTCAGTTCTGGAGACCTCACCTACAAAAAGATATTGACAAAATTGAACGGGTCCAAAGACGGGCTACAAGAATGGTGGAAGGTCTTAAGCATAAAACGTATCAGGAAAGACTTCATGAACTCCATCTGTCTAGTCTGGAGGACAGAAGGAAAAGGGGGGACATGATCGAAACATTTAAGTATGTTAAAGGGTTAAATAAGGTCCAGGAGGGAAGTGTTTTTAATAGGAAAGTGAACACAAGAACAAGGGGACACAATCTGAAGTTAGTTGGGGGAAAGATCAAAAGCAACATGAGAAAATATTATTTTACTGAAAGAGTAGTAGATCCTTGGAACAAACTTCCAGCAGACGTGGTTGGTAAATGCACAGTCACTGAATTTAAACATGCCTGGGATAAACATAGATACATCCTAAGATAAAATACAGGAAATAGTATAAGGGCAGACTAGATGGATCATGAGGTCTTTTTCTGCCGTTAATCTTCTATGTTTCTACTCAACAATTTTTGGGACACATATGAAATTATGTATTTTATTTTTTTTAAATTCTAATGCTTAAAACACTGTAAGGAGAAGTAAAATAATAAGGATGGGAAACGATTATGGGGACCTAGATTTTGGTCCTTCCAAGAATATATCTATGTCTTTCCTGAAAAGATCAGCTGGCTGTTGCCAATTAAAATCATTGTGTCCACCAGTCAAACTCTCCAAATTAGCAGATATTCCCTTGTTTGAAGCTTAAAGAGGCAGCGAGTTTTTAATTTGTGGACGGAGACGCCAGCTTTGAAGAGGGACCTTATGAAACGCGAGGAAATATTTCATTCACTTGAAGCTTTGAAGGCCAAAGAAGATTTAAAAGATAAAATAAAATATGGACTCTGGTCTAAATTGTAGGTTCTGCCGGGTGGATAATCCAAGCTTAGGCATCAAATCATTTTTAAAAAAATATTGTAGAAGGTCAACTGGAGGAGGGTAGAAATCATAATTCAATGTATTATTTGAATGGCCTGAAACTATTTTTATTCTTTGGGGTCGATCAGGAAAGAAAAGGGACATTTTTGATCAATTTCTCCTCGCTTAACACCCCATCAGTTATGTTCCTCAAGCTAAAATTGGCTTCTTTCAATATAAGGGTGGCATTTCCCTGGAATATTTTGGGGGTCATTTATCGGGGGCTGAAGCAGAGTGGGCGATCTGGTTGAAATGCATTTGGGCTAGAATTCTATTCTAGTTTCCACAACTACACAGCCCATTTAATCTGGATTTTTAAAGTAAAAAAAAAATCAGTTTAAGATACCCCATATTGTATTGGCGTGTAAGGAAATACGAGAAGACAATTTTCTCAAAAATATCTTCTACCTTACTATCTTACTATCTTTCCCTCCTCCATTCCTTTGAAGGCTGCTTGAAATCACAGATATACCAAAGTTTTATTTCATTTTTTTTTTTTTTTGCTATGGCTAGCAGACCCACCAAGACACCTGCAAAGAATTAGGTAGCTCTGAGGCCCAAGCAGCCTTCTCACCGCGTATAATTAGAGGTTGCAAGGAAAAAACTTTCTTTCTTTTTTTAGGAACAAGCAATACCTTCGGATATAAAATCAACACTGCCTATCTCAACCGATCCATCATTTCTTTGCCGTTAAAAATAATAATAAACATACTGGATCTTTCTCACTCGCGTTTCCATCCCCCCCCTTAACAGAAATGGTTACTGCAGAAACCCACCGTTGGGGTCTCAATCCATCTGCATTGTATTTAAGAGATATTCTGCTTAGAGAATTCGCAACCTGGCCCCGTTTACAACAGGAGCTCTCAACGTTTCTCATTTCCCATTGCAAAAAAATTGAAATATCTTTCCTTTTTTGGGTGTAAGTCACCCTATCTTGTTCCAAACACAACCCACACGGACTCTCTTGTTTACAACAGGTCTGGTCACTTCCAGGAGCAGTTTAATAAAGAACAAAATACTATTTGCAGATTTGTAAAATAGGAAATAGTATTACAACACTTCCTGGGCCATTTTTAAGCTTCTCGCTACATGCAAGATCACATCCATTTCTGCTTTCATATTATTTATTATTGTTGCACCTCTAAAGTAACCATTTTTTATGTTACAAGTGATGACTTTTCACTCTTTTATAGTTGATTGCAGCTGATGGCGAAAGTGTTGGTTTGACAAATGTTTAAAATAGCCACAGTCGTGTTTCTACAACATCAGAAGTGAAAGAACTGGGGAAGGACAGATTTGGAGTGGAATCCGATCAGATATTTTAACAGCAAAGCAAGACATTAAGATCTAAGGACATTTTGCTTTCCCCAGGTGAAACAAACTAAAAAATTCATTCCAAGTGTCTGGCCTCGTTTATAAGCTTGTTATATTCCAGAAATATTCAAAAGATTACTTCTCAATTTCTCTGCACTTGCAGGACATAAGGAGGCAGGACTTAAGTTTTACAGCCAGAATTTTTTAAAAAAATAATCCTTAAAAGCTCAGTTGGCCAGCTAGAATTTCTCCAACAGTTCAAACCAGAAAGAGATTTATAATTCTTTGCTAAGCGGGGCCTTTTCATGGAAAAATGCCACAAAAGTCCTCCAGAATTTCACCACATCTATTTAAGCTCTGTAGAAGTAGCATCTTTTTATATCTCGCTTTCGATAACTGGAAAGAGAAACAATGCAATTGGATGGAGGTTTTCTACCATACCGAAGGATTTTACAACTCTATCCATCGGATTGCGCACCGAATTATTTGCAAGACAGAGAGATAGATGGGTAGCAAAGACATTTGCATGGTGTTTGATCCCCAAAAATTCAAAATGGAGGCCAACAACTAGAAGAACGTAGAAAATGTAGAAATGGTGGCATGAGTTTGGTCATACCCTGGTTGCCCCTATCATTTTTGGATCATGCCCGTCTATAGGAACATAGTTAAATATACACTTAAGGAAGAATACAGAATTATGTCAGGTTTACATACCCCTTTAAATATTCTCCAGGAAGGTATATGATACGTTTGGTTGCTATAAAGCGATAAGGGGACGATACATCCTGTTTTATGGCAATGTAAACAAAAACCTTTGGCTAAATTTAGGATGGATAATGGACAATTCACTTAACCTTAAAACTGCATTAAAATACATCCTGGATACTAATATTTTTGGCGGGTGGATATTTGCCTGACAAGGATAGGTTTGAAATAATGAATGCATCTCTCATGGTTAGAAGAAAGAAAAAAGAGGTTAGATTTAAAACCATGTTGTGCTCTCAGTCTGGCACATTTTAATTCTTTCATAGTTTTTCAAATTATTTGTGCAAAGCAAAACTCCATAAATAAAAAGAGTAAGCACACATGTGTACATAAACACACATATATACAGTATACACACACTCCAAATGTTTCCTCTCCAAAGAAACTGATTGTTCATAGTTCCTTGCACCTTACAAATATGAATTCAATGATTTTTACATTCACCTTCTACAAAACACAATAGATTCCAGGATCAAAGTGATTTGGCACCTTACGTTTTATGCCAAATTTCAGGCCAATCATGATTTGTAACAGCCTAGCTTAGTATATTCAGTGATTAAGACCAACAAACATTGTATCTCTATGGTCTGCGTTTTATTTGAACTTTTGAATTTGGAATTGTTTGGAGTTGAGAATTGTTTTGAATTGTTGGTCAATTGATCTTGGAGCCATCTGTGATCAGTCCTAACAAACAAGATATTCAGAAGTCTCAAATCGGTGATCTTAAGTCCCATTTTCCAAAATTGGTAGAGATTCCAAGATAATATTTATAAAAACAATTTCTGTAGCTTTCAACATTTATTTCAGCCGCTCAACAATTTAGAAATATTTAGAACAACAATTTAGAAATGTTTAGAATATGTTAGAGCACAACTGAGGAAATTAGCTTAAACACATAACATTTTTTAATGGCAACTGTGTTGTATTGGCATTTATATGAAATCAAAATGATTTAGCAATTATTTGTAAACACAAAATTTTCTGAAGCTGCCTCAGAGAGCAGGATCAAAACATAACCTTTCCCTATTTTACACAAGTTTTAAAATAATCAATATAAAACTAAAAATAAAAAAAATATTTACTCTTATTTCCTCCAAATAAGCACATTTAAATCACGAATCCCTTGAAAGTTATTCATTAACAGCCAACATTTTAGATATCAGAAACTATTTAACTGACACCCAGGTTAAATCAACCATCAACCAACTAAAATTAGCTGCTGTTATAAATAAAATAAGTGGAAGAGTAGATTTCAATATTAAACAAGCAGCTTTGCAGTGGGTAAGAATATATGTCATCAAACCTATTTCGAAATCATGCCTTATTTTGCAACTGATTTAAAAATACAAAAGGGAATGAAATCACGATTGTTTGTATTATCCAGAACAGAAAATCAGACAGTATTGCAAGAAACACAGTTAACAAAACCAGCTCCTTTTTAAAAAAAGAGGCTTTGATTCAATAAAGGCCAGAACATTTGTTTAAAAAATGAGCTGAAATGAACAAGCGGGAATCAAATCTTTGCATCCATTAACAAAGCTAGAGCGAGGAAACCCTTCGTAGGCCCTTCGATTAAGGATTTATTTTGAATTCAAAAGAAAGACTTTGCCTTTAAAAAAAAAAAGAATTCCATAGGCCAGCTGCTTAAAATAGAAAATATTTGTGATGTTGTCTAATGCTTCACTTCGAATCAGAGCTTCCAAGAGAGGGTTTTCACAAGCATTTTGTTTGTGAATTCAGGTTTATAGCTGAGCAAAATCAAAATTGCTTCCACAATCACTGAACAAGAACCCAGAATTGTCCAACCGTGTTATCGTTCTGCTTCGAAACAAGAAAATGCAGATCGTGGCACTTCTGTTTATAAAAAGGTGCTATTTCTTAAAAGAGAATTTTTTAAAAAAATCACACACATAGCATCCCAAAGACACAGGCCCAAGGGAAAAAAAATCTGATCTTGCACAATTGTGCATTTCAGGAAACTTTTACCAAGAAGGGCATTTCAAATAACCTTTTACAGATTTCTGTTTATCCTTCCTTAAAACAAGCAAAGGAGGTTTTGAACTTGTCAACAAATGAAAGACCATCGCAGAATAAATCCACACATTTCAACCAATGGGGCTACTTTGAATCAGCCGGTCAATTTGAACCACGTCAATTTTCAAGAGATTTGTCTCCATTTCTCCTTGTCATTCTCCAGCCAAACTCTTTAACCATTGCTCGGGAAAAAGAAACCAAGGCAGAAATGAAATTTTAATTTCATAGATTCGCCCCAAAGCAGTTCATTCCCCCCTCCTTTTTTTTCCCAATACCCTTCTGCCCCCTTTTGGTGTGCGAAATTCAAGTCGTTTCCTGTTGGGTTTTTTTTTTTTAAAGAAAATTAATATCATACAGTAGCGTTTAATTGATGAAGTCTTAATTCAGGCTATTAGGGATTTGACCAGCCGTGGCTCCCAGCCTTAAAGAAATCTGCCTTTAGTCATCTTCAAGTTCAAAGGAGAAAAAGAAATCCTTTTCTTCATTTTTTTTTTTTACTTTGCAAGAACAGGAATCCATCCTGGCAAATTAATTAATTTGTTATTTATTAATTAGATTTCTATGCTGCAAATTTTGCAATTGGCAAAATTGTGCCTTTCCCCCCAAAAAAACACACCAGCCCAGCACATTTTGAAAACCACCCTTCAATGTCACACATGCACACTTAACACCTGGAAAAACAGAGTGTTTTCCTTTATCTGTTTTGTTATTAGGATGATTATTTTTTACCTTGGCTACAGTTCATTGCCCAGGGCCCTTCTGTTTCTCAGCGATCAGGTGTGTGGACCTCTCCAATTGAACATGGAAGGAAGAGGGGAAGAGGGTGCTAGGGGAACAAACAAACTTTTAAAAGTTGGGAAAGACCTTTCGAAAGGTTGCCACTGCTGAAACTTTAGCCAGTCTTGATGGGGCTCATGTTGGGGGAAGGAAAAAAAAGCAAATTTTGCAAGTTAAAGGAGGAAAGGAGGGGGGTGATGAGGGGGGGGGGTTGTCCCTGGGGGCAAAGCCAGAAATAGAGGCTCCTCCAAACTTGAAACTCCGCCTTTGAAGAACTGATAATTATGTCCACATCGCGTTACAAGCTCCTTTCCACGTTCAACACCACCGCTGTTCGGAAGGGCAGAGAAAGACGTTACATCCTGCGGGGCCTTTGAGACCCCAGACCCAATCAAGTGTGAAGTACAGTATAGTTTTAGGCTGGGTTGAATGGGAAAACGGGAGGGCCTTGAGCATAGCAACTTTTATGGATTAGTGCAGAACCTATTCTGTTCCGCTGAATGGCTATCACAGCATGAAGAGAGTTTTCTGCTCTCTACATTTAAAAAGCAGAGCAGCTGACTCAAAGCTTGCTTTCCGTCTCTATAGAAACAGCCCGGGCCAAAATTTCAAGTTTTCGGCTCCCTTTGGCTTTGCCTTTCAGGGGGGAAAAAAAAAAAGAGATTCCAGCCTGGATTTGAGAAAAGGCTGGGGGTGTTTGAGGGGTAAAGGGGGGGGAGAAGCAGATCAAACATCTCTGTTTTGGGGGTGGGCAGCTGGTTTGTTGTCCTTACTATCAGATTCTGAGTGAGGGGATGCCACTTGCCACCAGATATACATCCAAAAGAGAGAGCCAGGGGGAGATAAGGGTGCTTTTAAACAGGACGGGTGTGTGTTTAAAAGCAGGAAATTTTTTTAAAAAGACAGCAAAAAAAAAAACCAGAGCAAAAAAAAATGGAGCAACCCCCCCCCAAACCCGACTAAATTATTATTATTATTATTATTATTATTAATAATAATAATAATAATAATAATAATAATCCCAGGAGACAGCAGAATTGAGGAGAAGCAGCTAGAGAAATTAGTGAAATACGAAGATCTAAAAATCGACCAGCGAAAGTGGTCCCAGTGGTCCTTGGCACGCTGGGCGCAGTACCCAAGGATCTCAGCGGACATTTGAAAACCATCGGAATTGACAAAATCTCCATCTGTCCATTGCAAAAGGCCGCTTTACTGGGATCGGCAAACATAATTCGCTGCTACATCACGCAGTCCTAGGTGCTTGGGAAGCGCCCGGCTGGGGATGAAATACGAAATCAAGCATAGTGAGCTTGTTTGCTGTGTTGTACTGACATAATAATAGTAATAATAATAATAATAATAATAATAATAATAATAATAATAATAATCCCAATCGCAATCCCAGAAGACAGCAGAATTGAGGAGAAGCAGCTAGAGAAATTAGTGAAATACGAAGATCTAAAAATCGACCAGCGAAAGTGGTCCCAGTGGTACTTGGCACGCTGGGCGCAGGGCCAAAGGATCTCAGCGGACATTTGAAAACCATCGGAATTGACAAAATCTCCATCTGTCCATTGCAAAAGGCCGCTTTACTGGGATCGGCAAACATAATTCGCCGCTACATCACGCAGCCCTAGGTGCTTGGGAAGCGCCCGACTGGTGATGAAATACGAAATCCAGCATAGTGATCTCGTTTGCTGTGTTGTACTGACATAATAATAATAATAATAATAATAATTATTATTATTATTATTATTATTATTATTATTTATTAGATTTGCATGCCGCCCCTCTCCGAAGACTTCCTTCACCCAAGGAAGGATGGATAGTGGCACTTTCCAAATTAATTCTTCCAAACGAACAAGACAAGAGTTGAAGAACGGAGTCCGAAATATTTGAATCTTTTCTGGAGCTTCCAAGCTGAAGTGAAATATGGTAATAAGCCCCATGAAGAATTGGAAATCTTTCCCTTGGTGCCCGCAGATTCCTGGCCTTTCCCCAAGGCAACTATTCAAATATATATATATATACTGCTCAAAAAAATAAAGGGACCACTCAAATAACCCATCCTAGATCTGAATGAAGGAAATATTTCCATGGAATACATTTTTCTGTGCAAAGTTGAATGTGCACGACAGAAGGTGAAATTGATTGTCAATCAGTGTCGCTTCCTAAGTGGACAGTTTGATTTCACAGGAGTTTGATTTACTTGGAGTTATATTCTGTTGTTTAAGTGTTCCCTTTATTTGTCTATTTTTTGAGCAGTATATACAGTATGTATTGTCTTCCTGTAGCAGTTAAAAGACACAAAATAGGTGCCAAGCTCAAGAACAAAATCTTGGATTCTGCTTCATTTCCAAATGTGCAGGAGTTTTCTAAGGCCATCCAAAACATTCCTAGAAAATCCAAAATAGTTGTCGTCCTGTGTTTGGCACCAGGGGGGACAAAGAGCGAGGCAGATCAGAGAAGGAGCCCTCAACAAAAGGGCTCTATTGAAGGGCAGACGCTTTCTGGGAGCACCTGGCCTAGCTTGGCAAAGACCAAAGGAAGCTGTTGACCTCCAATTGTGGTTGACGGCTGATGCAGATGAGGAGGACTTCCATTGGCTCTTTCTCAAAAGAGCATAAAAGAGAATTTTAAAAATGGGTTATCTCTTCCTGATGCAAGAAAGATTCTGGAAATGTCCTTTTCCAACAACATTTGTATTTATTTATTCCGCCCAAATCCTTGACAACTCTGGCCAGTTTATTTATGTAGAATAATGATAATGATAGAAACATAGAAACATAGAAGATTGACGGCAGAAAAAGACCTCCTGGTCCATCTAGTCTGCCCTTATACTATTTCCTGTATTTTATCTTAGATGGATCTATGTTTATCCCAGGCATGTTTCAATTCAGTGACTGTGGATTTACCAACCACGTCTGCTGGAAGTTTGTTCCAAGGATCTACTACTCTTTCACTCAAATAATATTTTATCACATTGCTTTTGATCTTTCCCCCAACTAACTTCAGATTCTGTCCCCTTGTTCTTGTGTTCACTTTCCTATGAAAAACACTTCCCTCCTGGACCTTATTTAACCCTTTAACATATTTTAATGTTTCGATCCTGTCCCCCCTTTTCCTTCTGTCCTCCAGACTCTACAGATTGAGTTCATTAAGTCTTTCCTGATATGTTTTATGCTTAAGACCTTCCACCATTCTTGTAGCCCATCTTTGGACGTGTTCAATTTTGTCAATATCTCTTTGTGGGTGAGGTCTCTAGAACTGAACACAGTACTCCAAATGTGGTCTCACCAGCGCTCTATATAAGGGGATCACAATCTCCCTCTTCCTGCTTGTTATACCTCTAGCTATGCAGCCAAGCATCCTACTTGCTTTTCCTACTGCCCGACCACTGCCCGAACAACAACAACAGAGTTGGAAAGGGACCTTGGAGGTCTTCTAGTCCAACCCCCTGCTTAGGCAGGAAACCCTACACTACACTGAAGTATCAGACAGATGGTGATCCAACACCTGCTTTAAAACTTCCAGTGTTGGGGCATTCACCACTTCTGGAGGCAACTTCTGTTCCACTGATCAACCGTTCTGACTGTCAGGTAATTTCTCCTTAGTTCTAAGTGGCTTCTCTCCTTGTTTAGTTTTCACCCATTGCTTCTTATCTTACCCTCAGGTGCTTTGGAGAATAGCTTGACTCCTTCTTCTTTGGGGCAACCCCTGAGATGTTGGAAGACTGCTATCCTGTCTCCCCTGGTCCTTCTTTTCATTAAACTAGCCATGCCCAGTTCTTGCAACCGTTCTTCATATGTTTTAGCCTCCAGTCCCCTAGTCCTCTTCATTGTTCTTCTCTGCACTTTTTCTAGCATCTCAATATCCTTTTTGCATCATATTCATTCATTAATTTATTTCTCATATTTATGGAACCGTCCACCTCATAACACCGGGCTTCATGTGGCATATATTATGATGCGATTTCTCGCCAATCCCAAACCCAAGAAGCTAGCATTATAACTGTATCAACATGGCTTGTAGAATAGTTGATTACAATTAGCCTGGAGGAAAGTGACTGAACTGATAACATGATCGACACCTTCAAAAGCCCTGGAGAAAAGGGCTGGATTAAGAAGAAAATGGAGACGGGAGAGTTGATGTAAGCCATCAGGTAGTTCTGCTATTAGGGGCCTCCTCACCCAAGCATGGTGTAATTCATTCTCCCCATGAACATGTCAATGCTACTCTCTGGTTCCACTTTGGTCCTATTTGCAGAGAAGTCTTCCTCCTCTGTGGGCACAGCATGGGCCAGAAAGCAAGGCTGGGACAAACCAGCGAGAGCTTTTTGATGGCTGGAGTGCTTCTACCTTCATCGATCCAATCTCCAACCCACCACGGTGGCATCCAGGCTTCCAAAAAAAACCCCTGGAGCTTCTCTTTGTTCTCCACCAAAGCCCACCTGGCAAGACCTATTTTTGCTCTCTCGGAGACAACGGGAGCTCCATTTCCCATCGGAAGGACACGAAGAGATGGTCTTTCTCTAATCATTGATTGGAAGGACCTTAGGTTGCACTCGTCTCCGAAGCTTTGTTCCATTGGAGAACTTAGCATATTCTATGAAATGTTTTTCAAAACCAGCTCCTTGCCGAGCTGATGGCCACTAGCCACGGTCGTCCCTTTCTTCAAAAAGAGTTACCTCGGCCTAGTTGAAAATTACAGACCAATCTCATTATGTGTCGTCACATGGAATGTCATGGAATCAGTCATAAATCAATCCTTTACTCTCTATTTAGAGACCAGCATCCTACTTTCAAACAAGCAAATTGGCTTCAGAAAAAAATTATCCTACAATCTGCAACTCTTACACTGCAAAAACATGTGGACTTCACAACTTCACCAGGGTAAAGCAATAGACGCAATTTATACAGTCTTCTGTAAAGCCTTTGATTCAGTAGTACATGACAAACTACTTCTAAAACTAAAGCCTTATGGCATTTCCAGATCCCTGCATATGGATAGAGTTAGGGTTCCTTCTTTTTCTTTTCTTCTTTCTTTCCTACTTTCTTTCCTTTTTTATTTTTTCTTTATCTCTCCTTCCCTTTTTCCTTCCTTCCTTTGGTCCTTCCTACATTCCTTTTTTCATTCCTTTTCTCTCTCTGTCTCTCCCTTCCTTCCTTCCTTCCTTCCTTTTCTCTCTCTCTCTTCCTTCCTTTTTTCCTTTTCCTTTCTTTTCCTTCTGCCCCCTCCATAAAAGAGGAGTGTAGAGCTGAGTCACCGTTCTAAAAAAAACACACAACAAAAACACAAAAGCAACTTTCTTTTTGAATGCGCTACACCCACTTGTAACATTCTCCTCCAGTCCGGCCCATGAAGATATGTATATATTATTTATCTTTTGAAGTTGTCATCGGCCAACCGGCCCCCCACTGGGCAGCAAGATTCTCTTGCTACTTAAGGGAGAATTATGTGATTAAATTGAGACTTGAAAAGTCTCGCCCGGGCTTCCTTCTGAAGGCCGTAATGAAGTGGGCCCAAGTCTTCCTTCGGCATCAACTTAGCGCCGTAGTTTGTTTTCACTCTGGTTAATCACCCACCAAGGCTTCTTTGCGGACCACCAGTTTCCAATAAGCGATAAAAGGCAGATCGGGGAAGTATTGTCCTTTTTCTACAGAGCTTAGTGGAGAACGGATGAATGAGACCTGTTCAAAGTCAGACCGGTCAAGGAGAGGGAAAGGGGGCCCGCAGAACAAGGCGAGGCAGAGGGACGGAGGGCAGGATCCTGAAAAGTAAATTAATGTCCTCGGACATAATTGATGGCAGGAGCAACAAAAAAAAGGCTGGAGCTCACGCTGTCCCTGGAAATTAAAATATTGGCTATTGCAGGTCTTGGAGACAATCGAGGCAATCCCCAACAAGGCTGTGAATTCCTGAACAAGCTTTGCTTAAAGAGGCGTTGTTTCGGGGTGGGGGTATGTAGAAGGGCCAAGGAGGGGTCTCCCAACCTCCCTATCCAACAAGCTCCGAAACCACCATCCACACCCGAGGCTTGTTGGCGTCTCAGTTAGTTGAGCCCCAGTAATGGGCCCCACCCGGTAAGAATGGGATCGGCGATCCGGTAGGACTTTTTGGTGGGTTCCGGAGGCCGGCGGTGGGCACGTGCCCCTGACGCGAGATTTCACTTCTGCACATGTGCCCGAAGTGAAATTTCACGTGAGGACGTTCGTGCGGGTGTGATTTCAGCAATTTTCGCCCTTTTTTGCTTCTGCGTGTGCATAAATTTGCCGAAATCTCACCCGTGCAAGTATCTTCATGTGAGATTTCGTTTTGGGTGCCTGCCAGGAAGTGAAATTTCACACACGGGTACGGGCACATGTCGTGGGCGCACATGTTCGCACCGACTCATTCTTGGTTGTATTTCTTGCATTTAGACTTATACACCGCTTCCCAGTGCTTTCCCATCCCTCTCTAAGCAGTTTACAGAATCAGCCTCTTGCCCCCACAATCCGGGGCCTCATTTTACCCACCTCGGAAGGATGGAAGGTTGACTCAATCTTGAGCCAGTGATGAGATTTGAACTGCTGACCTGCAGATCTAGCAGTCAGCTTCAGTGGCCTGCAGTACAGCACTCTACCTGCTGCGCCACCCCGGCTCTTTACAGCAGCCTTTCTTGCCACAAGTTGTTAAGTGAATCACTGCAGTGGATAGAAACATAGAAACATAGAAGATTGACGGCAGAAAAAGACCTCCTGGTCCATCTAGTCTGCCCTTATACTATTTCTTGTATTTCATCTTAGGATGGATCTATGTTCATCCCAGGCATGTTTAAATTCAGTTCCGGTGGATTCTTCCTTCCGTCCTTCTTTCTCTTCCTTCCTTCCTTCTCTTTCTTTCTATCCTTCCTCCCTTCCTTCCTCATTCCTTCTTTCCTTCCTTCTCCCTCTTTCCTTCTTTCTCTTCCTTCCTTCTCTTTCTTTCCTTTCTTCCTTCTTTCCTTCCTCCCTCCCTTCCTCATTCACAGAAACATAGAAACAAAAAAGATTGACGGCAGAAAAAGACCTCCTGGTCCATCTAGTCTGCTCTTATACTATTTCCTCTATTTTATCTTAAGATGGATCTATGTTTATCCCAGGCATGTTTACATTCAGTGACTGTGGATTGACCAACCACGTCTGCTGGAAGTTTGTTCCAAGGATCTACTACTCTTTCAGTAAAATAATATTTTCCCACGTTGCTTCTGATCTTTCCTCCAACTAACCTCAGATTGTGCCCCCTTGTTCTTGTGTTCACTTTCCTATTAAAAACACTTCCTTCCTGAATCTTATTTAACCCTTTCACATATTTAAATGTTTCGATCGTGTCCCCCCTTTTCCTTCTGTCCTCCAGACTCTACAGATTGAGTTCATTAAGTCTTTCCTGATACGTTTTATGCTTAAGACCTTCCAACATTCTTGTAGCCCATCTTTGGACCCGTTCAATTTTGTCAATATCTTTTTGTAGGTGAGGTCTCCAGAACTGAACACAGTATTCCAAATGGGGTCCCACCAGTGCTCTATATAGCGGGATCATAAGCGAGTAATATGGGGGTTAAGGTAACCCCTACTCATTTATGGTCTCCGGCCCAAACCGAAAGAGTGTGGGTTTGCGCTATCTATCAGAGTTGAGTTTAGAAGTTACCGTCCCTGAAGTAGAAAGGATATCAGGAACTGGAGAGGTTTCGGAATGAAGACACTGCAGCAGGAATTCTTCAGAAGACTTTTACTTCTTAGTATACTACATTGGAGAACACCAAACTATCTTACTAGACGACTCTACTACTACTAACCCTAAACTACAACAAACCACCACTAACCACAAGCCACGCCTATGCAAGGGTGCATTACAGTATATACAGATCTTGACCAATCAGGTCGTAGCACGTTCTGCTGATCCACCATGACTCAGCATTCCTTTTACTTGATACAAATTGCAACCTTTTCCACTGTAACTGGAATAATACATCAGGTAGCAATCCTGACACTATCGCACATGCAGGAGAAGTCATTATTCAATACCTGGGGAGGGCAAAAACAGCTCCCCCCGCCCTCCTGGAAGCCCTTTGGAGGCCAGAAATGGCATGTTTCCCAACTTCTATTGGAGCCAGTGGGCTCTTTTTTCGCCCTCCCTAAGCCCCAAAAGCTTCCGTGGAACCGGTGGAGGGTAAAAACATCCTCTCCCATCCCCCTGGAGGCTCTATGGAAGCCAAAAACGCCCTCCCAGAGCCTCTGTGCTAGCCAAAAATCAACTGGCCGGCACCCACATGTACGTTGGAGCTGAGCTACGCCAACGGCTCATGTGCCAGCAGATATGGCTCCGTGTGCCACCTGTGGCCCCTTTGCCATAGGTTCGCCATCACTGCCCTAAGTCCTTTCTGACTAGCGTTGTCTTCAAGACAGGGCTGAGCATATACCATGTCGTCTGGCGGGACCCAGGAGAAGAGCCTTCTCTGTGGCGGCCCCAACCCTCTGGAACCAACTTCCCCCCGGAGATTAGGATTGCCCCCACCCTCTTTGCCTTCCGCAAACTCCTTAAAACCCACGTCTGTCATCAGGCATGGGGAAATTGATTCCCCTGGACCGTTTTTGTCTTATGTATGGTTTGTATGAGTTGTATGTTTGCTTTTTATATTAAGGGTTTTAAACTGCTTTTACTATTGGATTTGTACTGTTTTGTTGTTGTGAGCCGCTCCGAGTCTCCGGAGAGGGACGGCATACAAATCTAATTAATAATAATAATAATAATAATAATAATAATAATAATAATAATAATAATAATAGGAGGAGGAGGAGGAGGAGGAGGAGGAGGAGGAGGAGGAAGAAGAAGAAGAAGAATTTATTAGATTTGTATGCCACCCCTCTCCAAAGACTCGGGGCGGCTCACAACAATAATAAAAAACAATATTATAGCGACACAAAACTAATATTAAAAAAAGCATATAAAAGCCTATCATATTTAAAAACCAAACAACACATACATACCAAACATGAAATATAAAGAGCCTGGGGGAAACGTGTCTCAACTCCCCCATGCCTGGCAGTATAGGTGGGTCTTGAGTAGTTTACAAAAGACAAGGAGGGTGGGGGCAGTTCTAATCTCCGGGGGGAGTTGATTCCAGATGGCCGGGGCCACCACAGAGAAGGCTCTTCCCGTGGGGAAGCCAAACGACATTGTTTAGTCAATGGGACCTGGAGAAGGCCAACTCTGTGGGACCTTACCGGTCGCTGGGATTTGTGCGGTATAATAATAATAATAATAATTGTCTGGCTAAGTTTTAAGAAGTCTGGACAGGCATTTTTCTGAAAGGGTGGAGGCTTCCTCTTTCCTCCTCCCCCCTCCCAGCAGATTCTCCTCCACCCACCCCCACCCCCCACCCCCGCAGGTTCTTCTTTCTTTTCCTTCTTCTTCTTTTTTCTGTTTTGTTCTCACAAGAAAACCCAATTCCCTTGAAGACCTCCTTAATCCCACGTTTGCCAGCAACCATTGTCAGCTCTGGACCGATTTGGAAGCGGGATGATGCGGCTGTCGTGTTTAATTCCAGCCTATTCAGGTAACCGCCCTGGCTGGGACTTTGTAGTGCCGGGTTCAAAACTTTTAGGGGGAGACCTTCTGATACTGGAGTCTCCTGGGGGGCTCCGTCCCGTTCTCACTTTGAATTAGGCCGGTCGGACAATCGATGAAGTCTTTGAGCTTGACGTGGAGGCTTTAGGGAGCCCTCTCTCCTTTTGTCTTTTTTCTCTTCTTCTCTTCTTTTTTCTTTTCTTTTTATTTCCTTTTCTTTCCCCCCTCTTTTTTCCTTTCTCTTTGCTTTCCTTTTTATTTCTTATTTACTTTGCTGTTCCTTTTCTTTACTTTTTCTATCTTATTCCTCCTCCCCCTCTTCCTCCTCTTTTCTTTTTTCTGCTTTTCCTTTCCTTTTTTCCTTTTTCTTTCTTATTCCTCCTCCTCTATTCTTTTTCGGCTTTTCTTTTTCTTTTCTTTTTCCTTTTTTGTTTCTTATCACTCCTCCTTTCCTCCTTTTCTGCTTTTTTCTTTCCTTTCCTTTCTTTATTCCTCCTCCTCCTTCTTCTCTTTTTGTTCTTTTTCTTTCCTTTCCTTTTTTCTTTCTTATTCCTCCTCCTCTTTCCTCCTTTTCTGCTTTTCTTTCTTTCCTTTCTTATTCCTCCTCTTCCTCTATTCTCTTTTTCTGCTTTTAATTTTGTTTTTCTCTCCTTTTTTCCCTTTTTTCTCCTTATTCCTCCTCCTCCACCACCACCTCTTTTCTTCTCTTCTTTCTCCTTTCTTCCCTTTTTCTTTCCCTTCCTTTCCTCTTTTCTTTTCCTTTCCCCCTGTCTTAGAAACCTAGAAGATTGACAACAGAAAAAGACCTGTATTGTAATATAGAAACATAGAAACATAGAAGACTGATGGCAGAAAAAGACCTCCTGGTCCATCTAGTCTGCCCTTACACTATTTCCTGTGTTTTATCTTAGGATGGATCTATGTTTATCCAAGGCATGTTTGAATTCAGTGCCTGGATTTACCAACCACGTCTGCTGGAAGTTTGTTCCAAGCATCTTCCAGTCAAATAATATTTTCTCACGTTGTTTCTGATCTTTCCCTGATCTTTCTTTTCTCCTTTTCTCTCCTACACCTCTTCCTTTTTTAAATTTCCCTTTCCGTTTCAACTGAGTAACGCCAGCTCACCAAAAATCAAGGGCGAAACAAAACGAAAGGAACGATAAAGTTGAGATGCAGCTATAACTGGAGATGTGGGGTGTGTGTAGATAGATAGATAGATAGATAGATAGATAGATAGATAGATAGATAGATAGATAGATAGATTTATTGGATTTATATGATTAGATTTATTGGATTTATATGCCGCCCCTCTCCGCAAACTCGGGGCGGCATATAAATACATAACTGTATTTATAGATAGATACATAGATAGATACATAGATAGATACATAGATAGATACAAAGATACATAGATAGATACATAGATAGATACATAGATACATAGATAGATACAAAGATACATAGATAGTAGATACAGTAGATAGATAGATAGATAGATAGATAGATAGATAGATAGATAGATAGATAGACAGACAGACAGACAGACAGACAGACAGACAGACAGACAGACAGACAGACAGACACATAGATACATACATAGATACATACATAGATACATACATAGATACATACATAGATAATAGATAGATACAGTAGATAAATAGATAGATAGATAGATAGATAGATAGATAGATAGATAGATAGATAGACATAGATAAGATTAGATAGATAGATTAGATTAGATAGATAGATAGATAGATAGATAGATAGATAGACATAGATAAGATTAGATAGATAGATTAGATTAGATAGATAGATAGATAGATAGATAGATAGATAGATAGATAGATAGATAGATAGATAGACATAGATAAGATTAGATAGATAGATTAGATTAGATAGATAGATAGATAGATAGATAGATAGATAGATAGATAGATAGATAGATAGACATAGATAAGATTAGATAGATTAGATAGATTAGATAGATAGATAGATAGATAGATAGATATAGATAAGATTAGATAGATAGATAGATAGATAGACATAGATAAGATTAGATAAGATTAGATAGATTAGATAGATAGATAGATAGATAGATTAGATAGATAGATAGATAGATAGATAGATAGACATAGATAAGATTAGATAGATAAGATAGATTAGATAGATAGATAGATAGATAGATAGATAGATAGATAGAATCCAATCTCTTCCCCACCCCCACCCCATCCCATACAACCAAAACAATCTTCATAGTGAAGAACCATGTGAAAAAAAAAAATCCAGCCCTGTAGTATCTCCATGGCAACCCAAGATTAAGTTTATAGGGGCTGGTGGGAGGGCGGGAGACGGTGGGGGGTTTAAGACAAATGCCAAAATCATCCATGATTTCATATGGAGGGAGGGCTTGAGGGAAATAGATGGGGCGGGAGATGTTTACGGGTGAATCTGTCAAATGTTTCGCAGGTGCAGGAAAGCAGAGGATGCTTTCCAAAGCACGGATGGTCACTTCTTCAGTTTGCAGCCAATCTGAGGAGAGAGGTCAAGCTTAGAAATGCTGTTTGGGACCAACAGGTAGATGGAGCACCAAAAAAGCTCAACCAACCAGCCAACCATTTGTAACTCACACAACAACTTCCAAGATAGTGATGGTGACCTATCGCACAGCTGCCACAGGTGGCACATGGAGCCATATTTTACTTATTTATTATTTATTTATTCATTTGTCCAATACACAAATCCATAGGAAGAAAAATAGACATGTGATAATATAAAAGAGGGTGAAAGTGGGCTTAGAGGAGAGGATATATGAAAGGAAGAGAATATATAAGATAGGTGAAAGAAAGGAAAGACAATTGGACAGGGGACGAAAGGCACACCAGTGCACTTATGTACGCCCCTTACTGGCCTCTTAGGAACCTGGAGAGGTCAATCGTGGAGAGTCTAAGGGAGAAATGTTGGGGGTTAGGGGTTGACACAATTGAGTCCGGTAATGAGTTCCACGCTTCGATACCTCGATTGTTGAAATCATATTTTTTACAGTCAAGTTTGGAGCGGTTCGTATTAAGTTTGAATCTGTTGCGTGCTCTTGTGTTGCTGCGGTTATCTGCTGGCACACGAGCCATTGCCCTAGCTCAGCTCCAATGTGCATTTGTCTGCCGGCCAGCTATTTTTTGGCTCACACAGAGACTCTGGGAGGGCGTTTTTGGCTTCCGGAGAGCCTCTGTGGGGATAGGGGAAGGCATTTTTACCCTTCCAGGGCTCCAGTGAAGCCTTTGGAGCCTGGAGAAGGCGAAACACAAGCCTACGGGGCCCACCAGAAGTTGGGTCAAAGGCCGTTTCCAGCCTCCAGAGGATGTCTGGGGCGGGGGAGCTGTTTTTGCCTTACCCACGCATTGAATTTTGGGTCTGGGCACTCAGCCATGCGCCATAGCGCATTTTGGCACACGAGGGGGAAAAAAGGTTCCCCATCCCTGCTCTAAGATGTACTTCAGTCAGGTCCTAAACCTCCACTTGATGTTGACCCAACTTGGCTCCTTTAGAAAATTCGCTGGCACAATTTGTTTGGTAAACCCTTTGTTTTGGGGTTTGTTTGTTTTTTGTGGGCAATAAAAGTTGTTTTTGTTTCATTTACACACACAACCACCTCTGAATCCTTCCCTCTTTCTTGTTCTTAATTGCCCCGGCCCCCGCTTTCAATAATGACCAACATGTCCCCCCACCCACCCCAAAAAACTGAAGGGGAAAAAAATCCTAAATAACCAAGACTCTCCGACGACAACGTGTCCCACTCTTGTGCCTTTTCTGTGGCTTGAAAAGAAAGGGAACAAAGGCTATTCAAAATCCCGGCCGGAGTGACAAACCACAGACGCAAAAACTGCTCCTTCATCCGTGTCCGAGGTTAGGATGAAAGGACCCCGTGTTTTTTTTTCTCCTCTGAGAAACAGGACATCACAAAAGAGACAGGAGGGTTGACAAAACTCTTCTTTTTCATGCCTTTCATGGAAGAGGAAAAGGGAGGCCGGGGAGGAGAGGCTGGGCAGAAAAGGACGGCGTTGGCGGTGGGATGGCGTTGGCGGTTGGGTTAATATTATAACATTATTATTATTCCAGGAATTGTGATCGTTCCTGGTTGGGCGTCATGGCGACGAGATGGGGCAGTTGACTCAAGAAGTGGTTGGTCTGAATCCCATCCAGTCCAGGAGGTTAGAAGGGACCTTGGAGATCTTCTAGTCCAACCTAATGCTCAAGAGAGAGACACTGTATCATTCCAAACCAATCTTTTCTTAAAAACGTCCAGTGTTGGGGCATTCACAACTTCTGGAGGCAAGCTGTTCCACTGATTAATTGTTCTCACTGTCAGGAAATGTCTCCTTAGTTCTAAGTTACTTCTATCCTTGTTCAGTTTCCACCCATTGCTTCTTAACAACAACAACAACAGAGTTGGAATAGACCTTGGTGGTCTTCTAGTCCAACTCCCTGCTTAGGCAGGAAACCCTACACTAGTTCAGACAGATGGTTATCCAACATCTGCTTAAAACCATCAAGTGTTGGGGCCTTCATAACTTCTGGAGGTAACTTCTGTTCCACTGATCAACTGTTCGGACTGTCAGGAAATTTCTCCTTAGTTCTAAGTTGCTTCTCTCCTTGTTTAATTTCCACCCATTGCTTCTTGTTCTACCCTCAAGGACATTGGAGAATAGGTTGACTCCCTCTTCTTTGTGGCAACCCCTGAGATGCTGGAAGACTGCTATCATGTTGTTGTGAATGCTCCAACACTGGTCGTTTTTAAGAAAATGCTGGAGAACCATTTGTCTGGTGTAGGGTTTCCTGCCTAAGCAAGGGGTTAGAGTAGAAGACCGCCAAAGTCCCTTCCAACTCTGTTGTTGCTGTTGTTGTTGTTATGTCACCACTAATTCATGTCACCCCTTCTCTTCTCAGGGGTTGCCCCAAAGAAGAAGGAATCAACCTATTCTCCAAGCACCTGAGGGTAGAACAAGAAGCAATGGGTGGAAACTAAACAAGGAGAGAAGCAACTTAGAACTAAGGAGAAATTTCCTGACAGAACAATTAATCAGTGGAACAGCTTGCCTCCAGAAGTTGTGAATGCCCCAACACTGGAAGTTTTTAAGAAGACGTTGGACAGCCATCTGTCTGAAGTGGTTTAGGGTTTCCTGCCTAAACAGGGGGTTGGACTAGAAGACCTCCAAGGTCCCTTCCAACTGTTGTTGTTGTTGTTGTTATTATTATTATTATTATTATTATTATTATTATTAATCAGTGGAACAGCTTGCCTCCAGAAGTTGTGAATGCTTCATCATTGGAAGTTTTTAAGATGTTGGATAACCATTTTTCTGAAGTGATGTAGGGTTTCCTGCTTAAGCAGGGGGTTGGACTAGAAGACCTCCAAGGTCCCTGCCTGCCTCAACCAACACAGAGGGGGCACTTGTTAATATTATATTAGATCCTATTCATGCAACTGTACTTCTTATGTTCTAGCTTCAGATCCCTAATCATGTTAGTTTCTCTTCTTTGCACTTTCCAAAATCACAACATCTTTTTTTGCAATGTGTGTTGTAAGTTACGGAGGTCTTTCCACTCTTGGTGTTGATGCTTCAGCAGAGAAAGGAAAGAGGCAAACGAGCCGTAGACCTAATTTTTTCCCCTCCCTCTTCCATGCATGGATGGCCAACCCACTCTACCAGAGAGTCCCATAACGGATCGGCATCCAGAGAATCAATATTTCAGCAACTTCAGGAGATCGCAGGGGTCCAGGGAGACCTGACCAAGAGTAAGCAAATTGATTTTTCTTTCAAGGGGAAATTGCTTGGCAAAAAAAATAAAGGAGAAAAAGCATCTCTCACGCCCATTTAAAGCACGGGACTCCTGGAGTTGTGTCATCCTGGGAGTCCCAACAGCTGTTCTGAGGAAAACAACAAAAATTAGGATGGTCTCGGAAAGAGTCAGGGGTTTATTCTGACCTAGGGGGGGTTTTTTTGGGGGGGGGCAGAATTGACTCAAGCTATGAAAACATAAGAAGAGCCCTGCTGAATCAGGCCAAAGCCCATCGAGTCCAGCATTCTGTGTCATACAGTGGCCCCCCAATTGTCCAAGGGTATCTTGAGCAGAAAGAGAAGGCATGACCCCTAACCCCCAACAAATAAATGCGACCCCAGGGAACGCTGCCTGCCTCAACCAACAGAGGGGGCACTTGGACATCCATTTCAATAAGGGAGATAAGGAAGGAAGGAAGGAAGGAAGGAAGGAAGGAAGGAAGGAAGGAAGGAAGGAAGGAAGATAAGAACCTAAGAAGAGCCCTCCTATATCGGGCCAAAGCCCATTGTGTCCAGCATTATGGGTCACACAGTGACCCACTAAGTGTCCATGGGGATCTTGAGCAAAAAGAGAAGGCAAGACCCTCCCTTTCCCTTGACCACCAACAAATGGGACCCAAGGGAACCCTGCCTGCCTCAACCAACACAGAGGGGGCACTTGGACATCCATTTCAATATGGTACACATGGCATCCATGAATCTGTCTAATCCTGCCTTGAAGCTCTCCAGGCTGACAGCTGTCATGACCTCTTCTGGAAGTGAATTCCATAAACCAAGGACACTCTTGGTGGAGGAATATTTCCTTTTATTTGTCCTCACTTGCTTACCTAAGAGCTTTAGGGAGGGTCTCCTCGTCCTGGTATTGTGTGATAGAGAAAAGAATTTTTCCCTATCTACCTTTTCTATCCCATGCGTGAATGTATACACTTCGATCGAGTCACCTCTTAAACGCCATCTTTCAAGGCTGAAGAGACCAAGGTGTTGCAATCTGGTTTCATAAGGGAGGGGCTCCATTTCCTTGATCATCCTTGTTGCCCTTTTTTTAACCTTTTCCAGGTCCATTATATCCTTCTTGAGGTGCAGTGACCAGAACTGTACACAGGACTCCAGTTTTCCTGATATGTTCCCCAGTTGGCAGTGACAAGAAGGAACTCAACGCAAGTCAACTTATGCAAAGAATCAGGACCATTTGTTAAGCTGAGATTCAAAGATGCATTGTTCAAGCCTATACACAAGAAATCTAATCAACTAGATAAAGGTCCATGGAATTCAGGAGGGCTAGGTTTGGTCTATTGATGGCAGCGTAACGATTCTGAGCTTATGACACTCTTAACTCCACCTCCAGCTCTACCTGAAGATGCACGCTGTTCCATCAAGGCATACCGAAGAAAACGCAAATATGGAGCCAGGGTGGCGCAGCAGGTAGAGTGCTGTACTGCAGGCCACTGAAACTGACTGTAGATCTGAAGGTCAGCGGTTCAAATATCATCACTGTCTCAAGGTTGACTCAACCTTCCATCCTTCCGAGGTGGTTAAAATGAGGACCCGGATTGTGGGGGCAATAGCCTAGCTCTGTTAAAAAGTGCTATTGCTAACATGTTGTAAGCCGCCCTGAGTCTAAGGAGAAGGGCGGCATAAAAACTGAATAAATGAATGAATGAATGAATGAATGAATGAATGAATGAATGAATGAATGAATGAATAAATGGAAAAGCAATATTTTCCATATTGCTTCGATGGGTCCATCTTTCGCCTCCTTATTTAATACCTGCACCAGCCTTTTTGGGGGGCATCCACCAACGATGGATCCCACAAATTGCTTGTGTGTCCAATCACACCTGGCCAATAAAGAATAAAGAATAAAAGAACTGCAATGTCGGCTCTACAATTCATTGAGATTGATCCCGTTTGGATTGTTCAAACCAACCCAATCTTTTTAAAGAATTGGCTTGATTCCACGGAGATGCCTGAATCATCTTACAGCCTCGATTCAATCAAAGTTTTTTTGGAACCCAGGGTGGAAAAATATCTTTTGGTGGGCCCGAAGAAAGCAGCCATCCTACTTTGTTCCTTCAAGGCCGTGGCTTGCTTGCTTTGATTCGGAAGTTCAATGCCATCATGTCGAATTAGATCACCCGACGTATCTCATTATCTTCGCCTTCATCTTGGATGTGGGTTGCGTTATTAGTGGAAAGCAAACGGGTCACGTTAACTCTTCGGTTGCGCCCGGTAGCAATTTCAAGAAGCATACATGTGCTCCGTTGCCCGCCTTGTGTTTGCACAGAAAGCATCATTTGATTGAGGACAGTTGCAGTCCGGTACAGTCGTGCCACTATTTACGAACTTAATTTGTTCCGTGATCAGGTTCTTAAGTAGAAAAGTTTGTAAGAAGAAGCAATTTCTCCCATAGGAATCAATGTAAGAGCAAATAAGGCGTGCGATTGTGGAAACCACAGGGAGGGTGGAGGCCCTGTTTCCTCCCAGGAGATTCCTAGAGAGGCCCCACAGAGGCTTCTCCCCACCTTTTCCGGCCTTGTTTCCTCCAAGGAGATTCCTAGAGAGGCCCCACAGAGGCTTCTCCCCACCTTTTCCGGCCCTGTTTCCTCCCAGGAGATTCTTAGAGATAAACATATATCCATCCTAAATACAGGGAATAGTATAAGGGCAGACTAGATGGACCATGAGGTCTTTTTCTGCTGTCAATCTTCTATGTTTCTATGAATGGGGAAGGGAGGAAGGAATGAAGGAAAGAAAGAGAAGGAAAGAAGGAAGGAAAAGGGAAAGAAAGAAAAGGAAGGGAGAGAAGGAAGGAAAGAAAGAAAGAAAGAAAGAAAGAAAAGAAAGAAAGAAAGAAAGAAAGAGAAGGAAGAATCCACAGTAACTGAATTTAAACATCCCTGGGATACACATATATCCATCCTAAGATGAAATACAGGAAATAGTATAAGGGCAGACTAGATGTACCAGGAGGTCTTTTTCTGCCATCAATCTTCCATGTTTCTATGAATGAGGAAGGAAAAGAGGAAGGAAAGAAGAAAGGGAGGAAAGAAAGGGAAGGAAGAGAAAGAAGGAAAAAGGATGGAAGGAATGGGGAAGGAAAGAAGGAAGGAAAGAAAGAGAAGGAAGGAAGAAAGAATCCACAATCACTGAATGTAAACATGCCTAGGATAAACATAGATCCATCCTAAGAAAAAATAGAGGAAATAGTATAAGGGCAGACTAGATGGACCAGGAGGTCTTTTTCCGCCGTCAATCTTCTATGTTTCTATATTTCTAACATGTGTTTCTCTCCACCCCCCTTCCAAAAACATCTGTCTCAGGGAGTGACTGTGCACGATTAAGCTTTCTTCTTAGCCAAAGCTGTCATGAGTTTATGGGTATTCATTAAAACCCCGTCCTAATTGCTCCCTCATCAGCTATGAATTTTAAGAAGCTTAGTTACTAAGTGTTTAAAGTCCATTTATTGACAGAAAACAGAAAATTCGCTAATGACTGCCGGGTGATGTCAGCATTGTCGTGTTTTACACAGCCGTACAAAGGGGGCCACTCTCAAGATTTCACCCTTCTGGATGAAAGCCGTCCCCGTGGGAAGTCAGCGGGGCGCAGACCGAAACCCAGACTGTTTTTTTCCGCCGAGAGAAAGCAGACGGCGTCGGGCCCGTTTCTGAATCCTGAAGACGTCTTTTGAAAGGGAGCAAGTCGGAATTAGCCATGTGGGGGCGACATAGAAGATTGACGGCAGTAGAAGACCTCCTGGTTCATCTAGTCTGCCCCTTACACCATTTCCTGTATTTTATCTTAGGATAAAATATGTTTATCCCAGGCCTGTTTCAATTCAGTTCCTGTGGATTGACCAACCACGTCTGCTGGAAGTTTGTTCCAAGCATCTACAACTCTTACAGTCAAATAAGATTTTCTCAGGTTGCTTCTGAGGGATGCCAATTTTAAATTTTAAATTTATATAATGGGTTTTTAACTGTTTTTTAGTATTGGATTTTGTTGTACTGTTTTACTGCTGTTGTTAGCAGCCCTGAGTCTGCGGAGAGGGGCGGCATACATATCCTATTAATAATAATAATAATAATAATAATAATAATAATAATAATAAATGATAGTCGGTCCCCCTCTTCAGAAACGGCATTGGGTTCTGGAGACCAGGGGTACTGGAGGCTAAAACATATGAAGAACGGTTGCAGGAACTGGGCATGGCTAATTTAATGAAAAGAAGGACCAGGGGAGACATAGCAGTCTTCCAGTATCTCTCAGGGGTTGCCACAAAGAAGAAGGAGTCAAGCTATTCTCCAAAGCACCTTTGGGTAGAACAAGAAGCCATGGGAGGAAACTAAACAAGGAGAGAAGCAACTTAGAACTACGGAGAAACTTCCTGACAGTCAGAACTGTTGACCAGTGGAACAGAAGTTGCCTCCAGAAGTTGTGAATGCTCCAACATTAGAAGTTTTTAAGAAGATGTTGGATAACCATCTGTCTGAAGTAGTGTAGGGTTTCCTGCCTAAGCAGGGGGTTGGACTAGAAGACCTCCAAGGTCCCTTCCAACTCTGTTGTTGTTGTTATTAGACCACTTTTCAAGAAGACCAGGATAGGTGGAAGGAGACCAGGAAAAGGGCCAAGGGGTCAAGCTCAATCTTGGAAGAAGTTAAAAGGTTAGTAGATAGTTAGTTAGATAGATAGATAGATAGATAGATAGATAGATAGATAGATAGATAGATAGATAATTTCTTTTTTATTTTATTTATTTATTAGATTTGTATGCCGCCCGTCTCCGAAGACTCGGGGCGGCTCACAACAGTAATAAAAACAATATAGCAGTGGAACAAATCTAATATTAAAAAACATATAAAACCCTATCATTATTTTAAAAAGATAGATAGATGGATGGATGGATGGATGGATGATGGGTAGGTAGGTAAGTAGATCAACCAAACATACAAAGAAATGTGTAAAGTTGGTTTAGCTCATTTTTTTAAAAAAAAATTGTGCCTGCTGAAGTTCTCCAACACGATGCATTTTTTATTTGAATTATGGATACTTGATCCATACGTCGATAGCCTCAAGCAGTGGTGATGAATTTGGCTTTTAAGCGACATGGGGTACGTCATCATGACAAGGCAGAAGGAATTCAATTCTCACCACGGATTCAATTGTGGACAATACCTTCTAGGCTCTTTAGGTATTTAAAATGGGCATCCCTTACTCCAAAGAACTTCCCACAAGTGTGAACAAGGAAAACACCCAAGTCTTTTGTTTCTGGATTAGTATTATTTTTTTGAGAAGCTCTGTTTTGGACATTTTGACCTGCGATTAGAACGTGGATCAAATTGTTATCAGAATATACAAAACTGCACGATTTTGAAATCTTCTTTCTCTCTGCTATGGCGGAATAATGTTATTTCTTTGTCAAGATAATTTCTGGTTTTTAAAATACAAGGAGTGCCCTCTGCTGGAAAGGGGGAAAAACCACCAAACCCTTCAGGATTTTTATATATTGTGCCAGGAGACTTTTGAAGAAATCTGGAGGTAGCCAGGTTAGAATTCCTCTCCTACACTTGAGCATAACTAAATAAACTAGCTGTTGGTTTAAGCAAGCCCAGTACCACGAGCGGTCATGGGCCTTCCAAGACATGCCCATATTTCTCCAACACTCCACAGACTGCATTGGCTGCCGATCGGTTTCCAGACACAATTCAAAGTGTTGGTTATGACCTATAAAGCCCTACATGGCATCGGGCCAGACTATCTCCGAGACTGCCTTCTGCTGCAGCGACTGGTGAGGTCCCACAGAGCTGGTCTCCTTAGGGTCCCATCAACCAAACAATGCCGGCTGGCAGGTCCTAGGGGAAGAGCCTTCTCTGTGGTGGCCCTGGCCCTCTGGAATCAGCTGCCCCCGGAGATTTGCACTGCCCCCACCCTCGCCTTCCGAAAGAGTTTAAAAGCTCATCTTTGCCGACATTAGACCTTCCCCCTGTCCAACGAATGTCGTTAGTGTGATTATTGCAGTGGTTCTCAACTTTTCTAAGGCGACGACCCCCTTAATACAGTTTCTCGTGTTGTGGTGACCCCCCACCATAAGCCTAGCGCCAATTCTCCCAACAGAGCTTTGAGCTGATTGGCAGGAAGGTTAGAGAGACGCCCCCCACTGTAAACGCCTGATTGGTCAGATTGTAAAAATATGTTCCAAGATGCCAGAATAGAAGCTTTAGTTCCTAATAGCAGGAGAAATTTGTCTTTTCCCAGGGTCTCAGGCGACCCCCTGAAATGGTCATTCGACCCCCCAAAGGGGTCCCGACCCCCAGGTTGAGAACCACTGGATTATTGGATGAATGAAAATGAATGTTTTAAAGTTTGAATTTTAAGAAACTGAGTCCATGGAAAGGGGCGGCATACAAGTCCAATCAATCAATCAATCAGTAAGTAAATAAGTAAGTAAATAAGTAAGTAAGTAAATAAATAAATAAGTAAGTAAATAAATTTCTGCTTTTTTTTTTTTTTTTGCTTCCGCGCAGTCTACCCAAAGAGAATCAAATCTGATCTAAGCTGGGGGGTTTTTTGTATAAGAGGCAACGTAGCCTGACCCAAACTTGGGCGCACATACGGAAGGAGTCTTGTTATGGTAGTGGACTCCTTGTAGCGAGATTTAGATCCACCGTGATTAGCTGGCAAAGGCGGAGTAATCTTCTTATGGGATCGTCCCGCCCTCTGCCCTCCACAATCACATTTCACCTTGACCCGATGCCCGTCATCACGTTTTCTTTCTCTCTCTCTCTCTCGTTTTTTCTCTTTCTTTCCTTCCTTGGTGAAAACACAGCAGGTCTGTCGCACAAGTTTGCCAAATTCAGCGGCTTGCAGGTAAAAACGGGAAGCCACAATCTGCCCTGGGTTTTTCTTTCGTTTTTCTTAGGGTCTTCTTAAGCCTTCATTGAAATTAAGACATTTTATTAGTTCCCGTTGAAAAAAAGAGGATTCGGGAGGTGGAAAAGGCAGGGGGGGGATTTGCTTTCTGCACCAGCGAATGATATTGTTCCAAAGTTTCTGAAACTGGAAAATATTGAACAGCGCCAACCAAGGTTTTCAGCAACACCTGAGAGACGACGTAAATTGCTGTTCAGTAAATTATTTCTGGATCTGAGCATTTAAAGTTTGATCCTTGAATACAAAACCTGTGTGGTTTGTTCAAATGAATGATGGACATTCTGGAGAGGGCTAAAAAAACAACCCACTGTGCAAATGGTGTTGATTAACTGGGTGGATTTACACATCTGAACCAACAAACCCCCTTCTCTTTTACAGTTTAGGGAAGAGCAATCAAGAATGCCAGAATAATGAAGAGTTGGAGTGGCAGATTTTCTGATCAAACAAGACTCGTCGCTTTCATATTCGGCCTGTTGGAAACCAAACACAGGTAAACCCAGACTTACATAGAAACATAGAAGATTGACAGCTAGAAAAAGACCTCCTGGTCCATCTAGTCTGCCTTTATACTATTTCCTGTATTTTATCTTAAGATGGATATGTTTATCCCAGGCATGTTTAAATTTAGTTCCTGTGGATTTACCAACCACGTCTGCTGGAAGTTTGTTCAAAGCCTCTACTCATCTTTCAGTCAAATATTTTCTCACGTTGCTTCTGATCTTTCCCCCAACCGACCTCAGATTGTGCCTCCTTGTTCTTGGGTTCACTCTCCTATTAAAAACACTTCCCTCCTGAAACTTATTTAACCCTTTCACATATTTAAATGTTTCGATCCTGTCCCCAATTTACCTTCTGTCCTCCAGACTATACAGATGGAGTTCATGAAGTCTTTCCTGATAGGTTTTATGCTTAAGACCTTCCACCATTCTTGTAGCCCGTCTTTGGACCCGTTCAATTTTATCAATATCTTTTTGTAGGTGAGGTCTCCAGAACTGGGCACAGTATTCCAAATGTGGAATCCAGCTACAGACCCAACTACAACCGCAGCTCATCCCAAAATTTCCGTTGCTAAGCGAGACGCTGGTTCCGTGAATTTTACGATCCATTCTTGCCACGGCTGTGACTTTTTTTCAGTGTTCTTGTCACTTGTCAACTTACTAAAACAAACAGTTGTACGTCGAAAAACTACCTGCACTTTAGAATTGATCTGCCTCCTGGTAAAATCCGACGACTGTTTTCAAGCTTAAAAATAATAATAAAGGGAACATTTACTTGTATACGAATAGGATCCGAGGTTTTGGCCAGTTTTGGGCATCCTAAGGAGCAGCTACATTCCTTTCTGACTATCTCAGATGACAGTTGGAAGTTTTCCTGAGGTTGTAAAACACGACAGAGCTCGGTTTTCTGAGCGGTTGGTGCCTGTGTTAATTTGGAGACCTCTGTAGTAACATCATAATTTATTGTCTGTTTGTAACTGGAGGAAAAACACTTAGAAGTTCTGGCTCAACACATGGCAGACTCAAGATTTACAAGCCTCGGGGAAGGGCCGAGAGGCCCTTCGGTGGCTCTTTTCTTGCCGTAAAACCGCAAGATTAATCCGTTGTGTGCAGTTCGCCATATTTTCGTGTTTTGTTTTACTTTTCCCTCTTGTGTTGCTTGTCAACAGGGCCTCTGATATATTGAAAGCCCCGCGGAGCCATTGTTAAAATGCCTTGCGCTATATGGGGCAGAAATGGTAGACCTAGTTGGTTTATTTGCTTTTTACATCTTGGGAATAGCAAATAATGAGCAGATAAACTCATAAATGGGAGTCCAAGCACTGATTAAAATGGTATTTTCTTTTTCTTCTTTTTTAAATCACCTTAAAAAGTCAAGTTGTAGAAAATGAGACTCTCAAAGGTTAAGCTGGTTAATTTATTGGCCACGTCGCTTTTCAGAAATTGTAGCCTCCCCGTTGCCTAAGGCAGGGCTGTCCAACCGTGGCAACTTTTAAGATCTGTGGGCTTCAACTCCCAAAATTTCCCAGCCGGCTTGGCAACCTAATAAGTCCACAAGACTTTTAAGAGAAAAGCAACAAAGATGATTAAAGGAGGATAAAACATACAAAAAGGTTTGCAGGAATTGGGTACCGTATGTCTAGTTAAATGCAAAGGACTTGGGGGGACATGACAGCTGCGTTCCGATATTGGGGGGGCTGCCACAGGAATTTAATTGGCAATGTAGAGGAAGGATTCAAGTCCTGCTTTTCCAAATACTGTACGGTGGTACCTCTACAACTGCCTCTACTTACGAACTTTTCTAGATAAGAACCGGGTTGCCTCTTCTCAAGAACCATTTTCCACTTGCAAACCCGAGCCTCTGAAACCGGAAAAGGCAGGGAGAAGCCTCCGTGGTGCCTCTCTACAAATCTCCTGGGAGAAAACAGGGCCGGAAGGGGGGGGAGAAGCCTCTATGGGGCCTCTCTACGAATCTCCTGGGAAAAAACAGGGCCGGAAGGGGGGGGGAGAAGCCTCCGTGGGGCCTCTCTACGAATCTCCTGGGAGAAAACAGGGCCGGAAAAGGTGGGGAGAAGCCTCCGTGGGGCCTCTCTACGAATCTCCTGGGAGAAAACAGGGCCAGAAAAGGTGGGGAGAAGCCTCCGTGGGGCCTCTCTACAAATCTCCTGGGAGAAAACAGGGCCGGAAAAGGTGGGGAGAAGCCTCCGTGGGGCCTCTCTACGAATCTCCTGGGAGAAAACAGGGCCGGAAAAGGCGGGGAGAAGCCTCCATGGGGCCTGTCTAGGAATCTCTTGGGAGAAAATAGGGCCGGAAGGGGGGGGAGAAGCCTCCGTGGGGCCTCTCTAGGAATCTCCTGGGAGAAAACAGGGCCGGAAGAGGGGGGGAGAAGCCTCCATGGGGCCTCTCTAGGAATCCTCTGGGAGGAATGGGGACCTTCCACCATTCTTGTAGCTCGTCTTTGGACCCGTTCAATTTTATCAATCTCTTTTTGTAGGTGAGGTCTCCAGAACTAGACACAGTCTTCCAAATGGGGTCTCACCAGCGCTCTATGCAGCGGGATCACAATCTCTCTATCAATCTGTGAGGTCCCACAGAGTTGGCCTCCTTAGGGTCCCGTCGACCAAACAATGTCAGCTGGCGGGACCTAGGAGAAGAGCCTTCTCTGTGGGAGCCCTGACCCTCTGGAATCAGCTCCCTCCCCCCCGAGATTCGCACTGCCCCCACCCTCCTCGCCTTCCGAAAGAGCTTAAAAACTCATCTTTGCCGCCAGGCTGTGGGACGTTTAGATCTTCCCCCTGATCAATGAATGTTTTAAGTATGAAGCGTTGAATGACTGGTTTGATAGGTTTTACTTTCTTTTAACTGAATTGAAGGGTCGTTTTTAATGTAGTATTAATTAGATTTATATTATTGTTCTGTTTTTGTATACGCTGTGAGCCGCTCCGAGCCCTCGGAGAGGGGCGGCATACAAATCCAATTAAATAAATAAATAAATAAAATCTATCGATCATCAATGGATGAAATAGAAACACGCCAGACTGCTGGAATTGGGTTGTTTTATTTAAAACGGAGGAAATGATGGATATTTTTTTAATTCCTCCCGCCCCTCGGAGATCTGCGCTAGACACTCAATGGCTGTCACTCTTGAATCAGATGACAACCAACGGTGAAAGAGATCTAAAATTGATTTTTTTTAAAGTCACTTTTTTTTGGTAAACCGGACAGTTCGTTCCTGTGACAGTATAATCAGTTAACCACGTAGAAAACAAAAGATTTACGAGAAATTCTCCACTGGGAGAGCCGAGTGTCGAACATAATGCGTTTGGCTTGTGTTATTAAATCGGCGTTGGTCTTTTTTCGAGCCAACCAACCACCCAAGCAACAAAGAAAAAAAATCTCTGGATGAAATGTTTTGGGGGGCAAAAAAAGGAAGTCGGGATTTTCGAAAGGGTCCCCCGCTACTTACGTTCATTCCATTTAAAACCTGCCTTTCTGGTGCCAAGATAGAAGCTCTGGGTATATCTGAACTATCTGAAGATGAAATGCTTTTGTGTCTTTTGTACATGGTTAATGCGATGGGTCTCCGGCATCTCGGCGTGTTCAAAAGTTGGGATTCTTCAGTCTACTTTCACCACGCTGTAAATCTTACTGACAAACCAGAAGCAAGCGAAGAAACCAATTGTTCCTGCGAAACACATGAATAAATCTTATTTTTAAGAAAGGTAGACGTGACATTAACCTTTTAAAATAAGATTACTGAAGTTAAATAATAATATTAAATACTTAAATATTACTGTAGTTATTAGTGTCCCGTCAACTAAACAATGCCGCTTGGCGGGACCCAGGGGAAGAGCCTTCTCTGTGGCAGCCCCGGCCCTCTGGAACCAACTCACCCCAGAGATCAGAATTGCCCCTACCCTCCTCGCCTTTCATAAGCTCCTTAAAACCCACCTCTGCCATCAGGCATGGGGGAACTGAGATATTCTTTCCCCCTAGGCCTTTACAATTTATGCATGGTGTGTTTGTATGTATGTCTGGTTTTATAATAAGGGTTTTTAGTTGTTTTAATATTGGATTGCTACATGCTGTTTTTATCACTGTTGTTAGCCGCCCCGAGTCTATGGAGAGGGGCGGCATACAAATCCAATAAATAAATAAACAAATAAACACCTATACGATGGATGAATTACTAAGCATCTCCAGATGGTCCCCATTTAAGGAACAGGAGAAAAACTGCAGCTTGGTTAAGCGCCTAATTTTTTTCCTCTGCGGCCTGGGAAAAGTTGAGTATTCAATAGAACATTAATCAGAGGACGATGCGCCCCAAGGCAATGCGCGGGGATCTCACAAGTTATCCTGGTGATGCGAATAGCAGTGGCATCCAGGGACTGGTCTTAACAAAGAGAAACCCTCGTTTCTAAGGAACATATTTACAGAAGCTGCTTCTCTAATTACAGCCGGTCTGGAAAGCCACCGGCACATCTGATATACCAGGCTTTAAAGCCATTTATCGACTGGGTTCAACGTGGGTTTTGTTGTCTCCTTGGGTGTAAAAAAAACCCCAAAGAAAGCCACACAAATCTAAGTTACAAGACCAAAACTCTTGTCTTGTTATTGTGGAGTTTTGTCAGTGCCACGTACTGCACTAGTTGGTTTTCAATATATTGTATGAACTAACCAGCAATGAATGTTTGGATGGTGTTACTTTAAGAGCTAGGCTGCATTTAGCCATACCCATGCTGCTCTCTGTTGGGTTGTGCCATATTGCATTGCATTGTTGGTTGTTGGTGTATATATGCTGGTTAGTATTGATGCTCTTTGCTGTGTGCTAATAAGAGGATACAGAGTGGGTCTTCTCCGGGTCCCGTCAACTAAACAATGCCACTTGGCGGGACCCAGGGGAAGAGCCTTCTCTTTGGCGGCCCCGGCCCTCTGGAACCAACTCCCCCCAGAAATTAGAATAGCCCTCACCCTCCTTGCCTTTCGTAAGCTACTTAAAACCCACCTCTGCCGCCAGGCATGGGGGAACTGAGATACTCTTTCCCCCTAGGCCTTTACAATTTTATGCATGGTATGTCTGTATGTATGTTTGGTTTTTATATTAATGGGTTTTTAATCGTTTTTAGTATTGGATTATTATTGTACGCTGTCTTATTATTGCTGTTAGCCGCCCCTAGTCTCCGGAGAGGGGTGGCATACTAATCCAATAAATAAATAAAATAAATAAATAAACACACTATATTGCTGTGTGCGAAATAGTATAGGTACCTGCTATGTGCTAATAAGAGAATTATATTGCTGTGTGCTAATAAGAGTATATATTATATTGCTGTGTGCGAAATAGTACATGTACCTGCTGTGTGCAAATAAGAGAATATATTATATTCACTGTGTGCTAATAAGACAATACACTATATTGCTGTGTGCGAAATAGTACATGTACCTGCTGTGTGTGAATAAGAGAATATATTATATTGCTGTGTGCGCAATATAATATATGTACCTGCTGTGTGTGAATAAGAGAATATATTATATTGCTGTGTGTGAATAAGAGAATATATTATATTGCTGTGTGCGCAATATAATATATGTACCTGCTGTGTGTGAATAAGAGAATATATTATATTGCTGTGTGGTAATAAGATGATACACTATATTGCTGTGTGTGAAATAGTATATGTACCTGCTGTGTGCGAAGAGAATATATTATATTTGCTGTGTGCTAATAAGAGAATATATTATATTGCTGTGCTAATTGGTCTAATGTACTTGCTGTGTGCTAATATTGCTATGTGCTAAATGATATGGAACTGCGTGTATTATGTATCATGGATTGTATTATGGTTAGCGTGTAATATTAATGATATTGTATACATTGTAAATAATATCTAACCACCACTGCCCCATATACTCTGTTTCAAATGCAATATTTCTATCGTTGGCTGTTAGACCAGTGTGGAATGCTAGCAGTTTTTCCCCAAACAGGAGGGGCTTGGGAAATGCCAGTCATAGACTCACCTGTGAACAGGAAGAAAATCAAGACCATGATCATCGTATACCCAAAGTACAGGATGGTGCTAGCGACACCAGTAATCTGGAGTTTTGAGAAGAAATAATGGATGGCGTAGATGAAGAGATAAACGGCTGTGAAGCTGCTCGTCAGGAATGATCTCCACCACCAGTGATAATCCTAGAAACACAAGGGAGAAGCCAAAGGATGAAGAGCAAATTTTATTTTTATTTTTATTATTATTATTACTAATTGGATTTGTAAGCCGCCCCTCTCCGGAGACTCGGGGCGGCTAACAGCAATAACAAGACAGTGTACAGTAATAATCCAATACTAAAAATGATTAAAAACCAATTAATATATTAAAAAAAATATGTACCAGGCAGGGGGGGAAATTCCAATGTTAAAAATCCCATTGCTTTTAATTAGAATTCCAAAGTCCAACAACTGGGATCTGACGCACAATGAGAAAAGGAAGCTAATTGTTTTAGAGTTTCTTGCACCGACATCTGGAGAATGTTTGTAAACAATTTGTCCCCAGAAAACCTGCCTTTTTGCTGCCTCCCTTACAGGCCTGGAATGCCTCTCTTGCTGCCTCTCTGGAATGAATTTTGCATTACTGTATTTTTTGGAGTATAAGACACACCTTTTCCCTTCCTAAAAGAGGCTGAAAAGCTGAATGTAGCTTTTTTTCCGAAGCTTTTTTTCCCAGCCCTAACTAGGTGCCAACGATCTTCCTAGCTCTTACCTTGCAGGTTCTTTCATTGTTACTCTTTGCAAAGAATGTTTTCCAACCCCTAAATTTATTTATTAGATTTGTATGCCGCCCCTCTCCGCAGACTTGGGGCAGCTGGTAAGCAGATTCTGTTCCCTATTTTCCTCCCCCAAAACGAAGGTGCGTCTTATACTTTGAAAAAACTGTACAGTACATTGATATAATTGACCCTTCTGATTTCTAAGTTAATCCTGGCACATTTCTTAAATCTTTGCGCTGTTCCCCCCCCCCCTCTTTTGCAACAAAAAGGGGGGCAGGGAGAGAAGCAATTGGACGCCATGCTTTTTAATTCCTGCTCCACGCAGGATTGGTATGTAGGCTCCCCATTTTAATAGGGTTGTTTAGTTGGGCATAAAAACCCCTTTAAAAAATCATCCTAGGAAATGCAAGTTGGCCTGTGCTTTTTACGCTTCATCTGGCTGACAGATGTTTGTTTTTTTTAAATGATGGGATGCCGAGAAGGCCGGCTGGGCACTGGGAACGGTCACAGGCTCTCGGGCTGGCAACAGCAAATAGGAAAACATTTTCTAGTTTTCCTTCCCTTGGCCTTTTGCCACCATGTGTAAGTATTTTCCTTTATTGCCACTCTTAAAAGGGTTGCAGATCCCCAGATGCTTATTATGGGGAAGGGGCTCCTGGCATTGCAGACAATGTGTCACCAACCCACTGGCAGCAGAGACACTCAACAAATCCCTCCGTCGCAGCTTCACGCAGAAGGAGCAGAAGCCACCAGAATGACCAGTTATCGCTGGTCTGCTCCAACAATCCAGAGGGCCAGTTTATTTATCTATGTATCTATCTATGTATCTATCTATCTATCGTCTATCTGTCTGTCTGTCTGTCTATGTTTCTATGTATCTATGTATGTATCTATGTATGTATCTATGTATGTATCTATCTATCCTCTATCTATCTATGTATCTATGTATGTATCTATCTATCTATTTATCTATCTATCTATCTATCTATCTATCTATCTATCTATCTATCTATCTATCGTCTATCTGTCTGTCTATGTATCTATGTATCTATCTATCTATCTATCTATCTATCTATCTATCTATCTATCTATCTATCTATTAAATTTGTATGCCGCCCCTCTCCGTAGACTCGGGACAGTTTGGTCTAGTGGTTAAAGCATTGGGTTAGAAAGCGGGAGGCTTGGAGTTCCAGTCCTGCCTTGCCCATGAAAGCCAGCTGGGTAATTTTGGGCCAATCGTCAGGAGATGGTGAGTTCCAGTTTCATTTTGGGCATGAAAGCTGGCTAGGTGAGCATAAGAACCTAAGAAGAGCCCTGCTGAATCGGGCCAAAGCCCATCGAGTCCAGCATTCTGTGTCCCACAGTGGTCCCCCAATTGTCCATGGGGATCTTGAGCAGAAGGAGAAGGCAAGACCCTCCCTTTCCTTGGACCCCCAACAAATGGGACCCAAGGGAACCCTGCCTGCCTCAACCAACATAGAGGCGGCACTTGGACATCCCTTTCAATAACCACCTATGATACACTCGGCATCCATGAATCTGTCTAATCCTGCTTTGAAGGTATCCAGGCTGACAGCTGTCACAACCTCTTCTGGAAGGGAATTCCATACACCAAGGACCCTCTGGGTGAAGAAATATTTCCCTTTATTTCTCCTCGCTTTCTTACCTGTGAGCTTTAGGGAGGGCCCCCTCGTCCTAGTATTGTGTGATAAAGAATTTTTCTCTATCCACCTTTTCTATCCCATATTATTATTATTATTATTATTATTATTATTATTATTATTATTATTATGAATAAAATATTAAGAAATCAAAAAGCAATTAAAAGACAATGTCGATAGGAATGTATATATGATGTAGATTGATCTGTAAATATGATTATGTACTGTTTCTTTTTTAAAAAATGGAAAAATTTAATAAATATATATATATATAAAAAAGAAATATTCTCATTGAATCCTTTGTTCTGTACAAGGTTGAATGTGCACAACAGCAGGTGAAATTGATTGTCAATCAGTGTTGCTTCCTAAGTGGACAGTTTGATTTCACAGAAGTTTGATTTACTTACTTACTTACTTACTTACTTACTTACTTACTTATTGGATTTGTATGCCGCCCCTGTCCGGAGACTCGGGGCGGCTAACAGCAAGAACAAGACAGTGTACAATAATAATCCAATACCAAAAACAATTAAAAACCCATTAATATAAAAACCAAACATACATACAGACATACCGTGCATAGAATTGTATATTGTGTTGTTCAAGTGTTCCCTTTATTTATTTTTTTGAGCAGTGTAAGTTAATTTTGAATTACGTTCAAAATAAGAAAGGCAGGATGTATCTTAATAAATAAATAGGCAATAAACAGACACCTCCGGGTCTCAAACCTTACCTCAGCACACAGGTGAAAGTAACAAAGCAGGACAGTGGCCTCCGAACAGGTGATCAGAAGAATGATGAAGACTAAGAACAAGAAGCCAAACATGTAGTACATTTGGTGAGACCTGAGATGTGGGGGAGAGAAAGAAGAAGGCGTTGGGGTCAGCCCCGGAACCACATCGATTCTCCTTCTTAAGGGGCGATTTGGAGCATAATAATAATAATAATAATTTATTAGATTTATATGCCGCCCCTCTCCGAAGACTCGGAGAAGTCTGGAAAAGGGGTGGGGGGGGAACCTCACCAGATGCTGTTCAGGATGAAAAAGAGCTGGATGAAGATGCACCCAAAGGGCAGGATGCCACCCATGACGATGCCCGGCAGAGGCTTGGTGAAAAAAGATTGCTCGGGGATTTGGCGAGGAATTTGATTCGTGCGCACGGGGTGCTCGATGGGCTAAAGGAAGCAATTTGGGCAATTAGAGCAGGCTCTGATGAGAATATCACATTCTACAAGGATAATACTCTTAATGTGTGTGTGTGTACACGTGTGTGAAACATAGAAGATTGACGACAGAAAAAGACCCCTTGGTCCATCTAATCTGCCCTTTTTCTATTTCCTGTATTTTATCTTAGCATGGATCTATGTTTATCCCAGGCATGTTTAAATTCAGTTACTGTGGATTTACCAACCACATCTGCTGAAAGTTTGTTCCAAGCATCTGCTATTCTTTCAGTCAAATCATATTTTCTCAGGTTGCTTCTGATCTTTCCCCCAACTAATCTCAGATTGTGTCCCCTTGTTCTTGTGTTCACTTTCCTATTAAAAACACTTCCCTTCTGGACCTTATTTAACCCTTTAACATATTTAAATCTTTCGATCATGTCCCCCCTTTTCCTTCTGTCCTCCAGACTATACAGATTGAGTTCATTAAGTCTTTACTGATGAGTCTGATGCTTAAGACCTTCCACCATTCTTTGGACCCGTTCAGTTTGATCCATCTCTTTTTTCAGGTTTCCCTCCCGCCTGACCGCATGTTCACCCATTTTGAGATGGTCAGAAATCCCTACCCATAAATCTTTCTCTTCTGGAGTTTTTGCTAACACAGAACTGCCAATACAACAGTCAGATTGAGGATTCGTTTTCCCCAAGTGCATTATTTTACATTTGGAAACGTTAAACTGCAGCTTCCATGGCTTTGACCACTTCTGAGATGGGTAAAATGATTTTTTGGAATACAGTATTTTGCAGTACTGTGTCCAGTTCTGGAGACCTCGCCTACAAAAAGATATTGACAAAATTGAATGGGTCCAAAGACAGGCTACAAGAACGGTGGAAGGTCTTCAGCATAAAACGTATCAGGAAAGACTTCATGAACTCCATCTGTATAATCTGGAGGACAGAAGGAAAAGGGGGGACGTGATCGAAACATTTAAATATGTCAAAGGGTTAAATAAGGTCCAGGAGGGAAGTGTTTTTAATAGGAAAGTGAACACAAGAACAAGGGGACACAATCTGAAGTTAGTTGGGGGAAAGATCAGAAGCAACGTGAGAAAATATTATTTTACTGAAATAGTAGATGTTTGGAACAAATGTCCAGCAGACGTGGTTGGTAAATCCACAGGAAATGAATTGAAACATGCCCTGGATAAACCTAGATCTATCCTAAGATAAAATACAGGAAATAGTATATAAGGGCAGACTAGATGGACCAGGAGGTCTTTTTCTGTCGTCAATCTTCTATGTTTCTATGAGGCTCTCCCAGAATTCAGTGCGTCTCTCGCTTACCTTCTCCTTGAACCCAAAATAGGCACCGATGAAGGTGAGAGGGACGGATATTCCAAACCACATGGCCAGGATCGCCACCAGAGTCCCGAAAGGAATCGCAGCTGAAGATCCCTTCACCCAGAGGATAAGGTTCATAATGAAGAAGTCAGCAAAGACGATTCTGGGGGAGCAGGAGGAAGAGACACCCCAAGGAGGGCCAGGGTTAGCAGAAAATGTGACAGTTATGTCCAGGAGCATCTCGGGAGGATCTGGAGAATACTCAGGGGCAGGGAGAAAAAAACCAACACCCCCCCTATATTTTTCAGTATACAGTATAAGATGCACCTTTTCCCCCCCTAAAAGAGGCTGATAATTTGGATGCTTCTTATACTCTTAATATAGTCCCCCCCCTCCCCCAGCCCTAACTAGCTGCTAATGGTCTTCCCAGCTCTTACATTGCAGGCTCTTTCATTGTTACTCTCTGCAAAGAATGTTTTCCAAGCCCTAAGTCTTGGCAGGGTTTTTTCCATTGCTCTAACTTGCTCTGAATAAGTTTCTTTCCTGCCCTCACCAGGTGTTAAGGATGTTCCCAGCTCTTATCGGCTTGCAAGCTGTTTTATTTTTACTCTCTGCAAAGAATGTTTTCCAAGCCCTAAGTCTTTGCAGGGTTTTTTCCATTGCTCTAACTTGCTCCGAATAAGTTTCTTTCCTGCCCTCACCAGGTGCTAATGATGTTCCCAGCTCTTAGTGGCTTGTAAGCTCTTTCATGGCTACTCTCTCTGAATAACGTTTTTTTAAAGACCCTAACCTGGGGATAAAATAATGTGCTGCCTAAGGACACCAGCCAGATGAATACACCTGGTAAGCAGGATCGTTTCCCTATTTTCCTCCCCAAAAACAATAGTGCGTCTTATAGTCCGAAAAATATGGTAGTCTGGGAACACAATATGTTGTGTTTATCAAAAAAAAGGGGGGGAGTAGAGTTACTAACCCAGGGCAGAAGAGAGCTGTCAGCAACACATTGGTCTTCCATTTTTCACCTCTAAACGCTAAGAAAAGGAATAACAAAATTTAACATTTCTCTATCATTCATCTATGGAGATTCTGTCATCCATGCAGTGAAGAGCAACCAAAATCTTTACTACCACACTGTGGGCGTGACTCTCCGAGTCTGCGGAGAGGGGCGGCATACAAATCTAATTAATAATAATAATAATAATAATAATAATTATTATTATTATTATTATTATTATTATTTTAATTATTATTTATTGGATTTGTATGCCGCCCCTCTCCGTAGACTCGGGGTGGCTAACAACAATGATAATTATTGATATGATATTATTATTATTATTATTATTATTATTATTATTATTATTTTCTTTCAACATCTTTCAGTGCAAATTGGATGCTCTGGGGTGGAGCTCCATTTTCACTACCCCACTGCGTTCTCCCCCCTGCTTTTCTGGTTACAAAGGTGCTTCTTTCTGAAAGACCGGTAGGGTAGAGATAATGTGGAATATCTGGAAGCAGTCGGTTCCAAAGGGTTGGAGCCACCACAAAGAAGGCTCTTCCCCAAGGTTCTGCCAACCAACCTTTTCTGGCGAAGGAGGCCTGGAGAAGGCCGACTCTGTGGGTCCTTACTGGCCACAGTGAGGTATGAGGATGGAGGCAATCCTGTAAATAGTCTGGCCCTGAGCCATTTAGGGCTTTAAAAGTGATAACCCATGCCTTGAATTGCGCTCGGAGACCGACAGGCAACCAATGCAGCGTCCATAAAGTTGGAGTAATACGAGCGCAACTTGGTACACCCGTTATTGCAAGGGCTGCTGTATTCTGCACTAGCTGAAGTCCCATGTAAGAGCGCATTGCAATAGTCAAGATGCAGCTCGGGCCAAAACACACAACGACATACTCACTTTTGTACATCCGAGCAGATACGTAGCCCGCTGGGGTCCCCAGCAAAACCCAGAGCACCACGGCACAGGTCATCAAAGCCCCACGATTGGCTGGCGAGAGGAAACCGAGGCAGGCAAGGACTGGAAGGAAGAGAAACAAGGGAAGTGTTGGGAAAAGTGAGATTCCCTATCGTTCAGGCGTTGTTTTGCTTCCTTCCTTCCTTCCTTCCTTCCTTCCTTCCTTCCTTCCTTCCTTTCTTCTCTCCCTTATTGAAACAGATGTCCAAGTGCCCCCTCTGTGTTGGTTGAGGCAAGCAGGCTTCCCTGGGGTCCCATTTGTTGGGGGTCAAGGGAAGGGGAGGGTCTTGCCTTCTCTTTCTGCTCAAGATTCCCATGGACAATTGGGGGGGCCACTGTGGGACCCAGAATGCTGGACTCAATGGGCTATGGCCCGATTCAGCAGGGCTCCTCTTAGGTTCTTATCTTCCTGCCTTCCTTCCTTCCTTCCTTCCTTCCTTCCTTCCTTCCATTTATTATTATATCATATGGTATTTAAGGGGTGACTTGATTGAAGTGTATAAAATCATGCATGAGATAGAAAAGGTGGTTAGAGAAAAATGCTTTTCTCTATCACACAATACTAGGACAAAGGGGCCCTCCCTAAAGCTCATAGGTAAGAAAGTGAGGACAAATCAAGGGAAATATTTCTTCACACAGAGGGTCCTTGGTTGATGGAATTCACTTCCAGAAGAGGTCGTGACAGCTGTCAGCCTTGATAGCTCCAAGGCAGGATTAGACAGATTCATGGATGCCCAGTATATCGGTGGTTATTGAAATGGATGTCCATGTGCCGCCTCTATGTTGGTTGAGGCAGGCAGGGTTCCCTGGGGTCCCATCTCTTGGGGGTCCAGGGAAAGGGAGGGTCTTGCCTTCTCTTTCTGCTCAAGATCCCCATGGACAATTGGCAGGCCACTGTGGGACACAGAATGCTGGACTCGATGGGCTTTGGTCCGACTCAGCAGGGCTCTGCTTAGGTTCTTATCACAATAAACACCCACCCCACCCACTTTTAGCCCACAGAGCGACACTTACATAAAGTAATGAACGTCATGATGAAGATCTGTGTCCCTTGGCCTAGGAAGACGGAGAGCAGCATGCCTTTCCGTGGCGGCCTGAAGACATCTCCGTGGACCAGCTTCCACCCAAACTCCTCCTGCGCATCTTCCTGTAATGACATCTTGATTAGACGAGCCCCACGCAACAGGGAATTAGCACAGGCCAGACGTGAAAGTTGCTTTGCCTGCCTGATTATCTTCGGCGGGGGCAAGGGGGGGTCGTTACTAAAAGGGTCTAATTTCATCGGCATCATTAACGTGCCGACTTTACAACTCCCCAAAGGCGAGAAGGGAAGGGAAGGAGGGGGGGAGAGACACACACGCACAGAGAGAGAAAAAGCAGATTTATAAGAAGCGTTAACAGACTTGGCTAAGTTCGTGGATATTATGCAAACGATAAGCTATATATAAGAGCAGCATTTAATGTATTTACCACCACCACCCCGTCTTTCATTATCCAAATCATTTCGAGGTCTGAAGATCTTGTCCATATTTGTCCAATGTCGTCTATTTATTTATTTTTATTTATTAATCAGATTTGTATGCCGCCCCTCTCCTGCTATCTCCCCACATTAAAAGCAACAGAATTCGATTCACTAAATGGAAATTATTATTTCACTGAAAGAGTAGTAGATCCTTGGAACAAACTTCCAGCAGACGTGGTTGGTAAATCCACAGTAACTGAATTTAAACATGCCTGGGATAAACATAGATCCATCTAATATTTAAGTTAATTTAAAACCCCAATTTAGAAACCAATCACATACTAGCATACCATACATAAATCTGGCGGGTCCCAGGAGAAGAGCCTTCTCTGTTGCGGCACCGACTCTCTGGAACCAGCTCCCCCGGGAGATTAGAACTGCCCCCACCCTCCTTGCCTTCCGTAAACTCCTTAAAACTCACCTGTGCCGTCAGGCATGGGGGAATTGAGATATCTCCCCCGGGCCTATACAATTTATGCATTGTATGTCTGTGTGTATGTCTGGTTTAATAATGGGGTTTTTAAATGTTTTTTACATTTATTAGATTTGTCATGAATTGTTTTATTGTATGCTGTGAGCCGCCCCGAGTCTACGGAGAGGGGCGGCATACAAATCTAATAAATGAATGAATGAATGAATGAATGAATGAATAAATAAATAAATGAATATTTTCCTGCTACCTCCCCAAATTAAAAGCAACAGAATTCTATTCACTAAATGGAAAATACCATTTCAAGCCAAAATGCCACCTACCCCATACCGCTCTATATTCTAAATTCTCAAGTGCTATTCCTATTCTCTATTCCTATTCTAGTCTATTCTAAAAGCCAAAAAAATGGCTTGTTTTTCCTAGAAATTAGAAGCTGCTTTGTAGCCTGCACTGGAAACGTAGCTGTACTAGGGAGGAAGGAAAGAAATCAAATTGTTAACTCCAGGGGAGCTTTTTATTTCTTTCCTAAGAAGCCAGGCACTCTCCAATTTAGGGAAGCAGGATTTCTACCAACCGACTCATTACCTCCAAATGACCATTGATGGAAACCCGGCTTTGGGGTTTTTTTCCCTGTTTTTTTTGCAGATTTTCATTTTAATTAGTTAAGTAAATATTGACTATTGGGTTCCAGTTTTAACAGTTCTTCACTAAATCAGCCATAGGAACTGTTTTTGCAAGTGGACCACCTGGGGCTTCCTAGCAAATAGTCAAGCAAATGAGAAAGAAAGGAAAGAAGGAAAGGAGGAGGAGGGAGGGAGGGAAGGAGAGAGAGAGAGAGAAGGAAGGAAGGGGAGAAGAAGGAAAGGAGGAGGGAGGGAAGGACGGAGAGAGAGAGAGAGAAGGAAGGAAGGAAAGGAGGAGGGAGGGATGGAGGGAAGGAGAGAGAGAGAGAAAAGGAAGGAAGGACGGAAGGAAGGAAGAAAGGAGGAGGGAGGGAAGGAGATAGAGAGAGAGAAGGAAGGGAGGAAGGAAGGAAGGAAGGAAGAAGAGGAGGAGGAGGGAGGGAAGGAGAGAGAGAGAGAGAAGGAAGGAAGGAAGGAAGGAAGAAAAGGAGGAGGGAGAGGGATGGAGGGAAGGAGAGAGAGAGAAAAGGAGGGAAGGAAGGACGGAAGGAAGGAAGGAAGAAAGGAGGAGGGAGGGAGGGAAGGAGATAGAGAGAGAGAAGGAAGGGAGGAAGGAAGAAGAGGAGGAGGGAGGGAAGGAGAGAGAGAAGGAAGGAAGAAAGAAAGAAGAGGAGGAGGAGGGAAGGAGAGAGAGGGAAGGAAGGAAGGAAGAAAAGGAGGAGGGAGGGAGGGAAGGCGAGAGAGAGAGAAGGAAGGAAGGAAGGAAGGGAGGGAGGAAGGAAGAAAGAAGAGGAGGAGGAGGAGGGAGGGAAGGAGAGAGAGATAGAAGGAAGGAAGGAAGGAAGGAAGAAAGAAAGAAGAGGAAGAGGAGGAGGGAGGGAAGGAGAAAGAGAGAGAGGGAAGGAAGGAGGGTGGGTGGGGAAAAAAGGAGAGGAGAGATTCACCAAGCAAAGTGTCAACTCTAGAAATACTCTACAGATTTTACAGATTTTATTTGAGTGTGAACCCAGCCAGCCAGTTTCAATCGTGGTTTAGTGTCAGAGGGTCGGTTCATTAGAAGAAGCCAACTTTTCAATTAATGGAGGCTGCCCCCTTCCAATACCCATCAAGGTTCTGAAGCTGTTAATTTCACCTGTGTTGTTGTTGCTGCTGTTATTATTATTATTATTATACAAAATTAAAGGTTGGTTCCTCTCTTAATTTTGAGAGCTCCAAGAGGTCGGGCAGACTCACCGAAGAGTCGATCTTGTTGTATCTGGCGATGTCTTTGTGAAGAGTCCTTAGGAGGATCATGGCCACCATCCCGGATAGGAAAAGCACGATCACGAGGGAATTCATGATGCTGCAGATTAAAAGAGAAAAAACAAGACTTTTCCTTTTTTTTAAAAAAAAAATGCTAATCAACCGTGTCACGTCTCAGAAAATCTGGTAAAAGAAAGCACAATAAAGGTGAGTCTGTTTTCTCCAAACGGTGCAGTCTTGAGTGAAACTGAACCCTCGAGAGGAGTTTTCCCAGGAGGGACAAAACTGGGCTAAGGCTCCACAAAAGTAAACAGGAAAAGGCCTTTAATAAGACTATAGAGTATGTATGTTATGTTTTTGTATCGATCTGATCATAGTTAGGCTTTTTTCTTTTTTGTATTAGTTAGACTTCTATGATAAGCGGAGCAATGGTAGCTCTTTAATGTTGAATGTTGTTTGTCCTGTGTTTGTCTTTTGAAAAACTAATTTAAAAAAATATTTTTTTAAAAAAAAGGCCTTTTAAAAAGCCCTTTAAAAAAAGTTATTTTTCTAAATACACCGTACTGTACATCCAATATGTAAGACAAAGACAAAGTGGTACAAATGGATACAAAAAAGGGAACAATAAGAGATGGAATATTATAAAAAACCATATGTACAAATGTATAAAATTATAGAAAATATTGACATGAATGTAAATAGATGGATGTTGACCCACCTGTAAGCATTAAAATATAAATATCCCCCCCAAATTAATTATAAATATATATATTTATATATATATTTATATATATATTTATATATATATAAGGCAAATAAGGCAAATAAGAGAGGCAAATAAGGAGCTGTGATGTTCCTTCAATACACCAGGGTGATTCGACGCAAACATATGTAACCCTTCCCTGGTGCAGAGCTGAAGGGATTGGATACTGTAGCCTAGAGCAGTGTTTTTCAACCAGTGTGCCGTGGCACACTAGTGTGCCGCGAGACATGGTCAGGTGTGCCGTGAAGCTCAGAGAGAAAGAAAGCAAGAGAGACAGAAAGCAAGAGAGGGAGAGAAAGAAAGCAAGAGAGAGAAAGAACGAGAGAGAGAGAGAAAGAACTAGAGAGAAAGAAAGCAAGCAAGAGAGAAAGAAAGAGAGAGAGAAAGAAAGAGAGAGAAAAAGAGAGAGAAAGAAAGCAAGAGAAAGAGAGGTAGGGAAGGAGAGAGAGAGAAAGACATAGAGGGACGTAGGGAGGGAGAGAGAAAGAGAGCAAAAAAGAGAGGAAGGAAGGAAGAGAAAGAAAGAGGGATGGAGAGAGAGAGAAAGAAAGAGGAAGGAAGGGAGAGAAAGAGGGAGGGAGAAAGAAATAGAGTGAAGGGGAGGAAGAGAGATAATTTTTTTGTCCAAACTTTTTTTAGCTCCCCCCCCCCCCCGGCTCAATGTGCCCCAAGGTTTCATAAATGTAAAAAATGTGCCGCGGCTCAAAAAAGGTTGAAAATCACTGGCCTAGAGGATAATTCTCTGCCTTACAAGGCAAAGGTTGCAGGTTCAAGTCCCAGTGGGTATGGTTAGCTGATGAGACCAAAATAAGGCCGAAATAGATCTATCCTAGTCTCCCTTAATTTTCAAATTCAGCAAAAAAATCATGTGTATGTATATATATATGTATATATATATGTATGTATGTATGTATGTATGTATGTATGTATGTATATATATGTATGTATGTATATATGTATATATATGTATATGTCACGGGTTTTTTTTGCTGAATTTGAAAAGCGGTATGTAAGTTTAAATTCTATTGCTATTCCTTCTTCCCTTCCTTCCTACCTACCTACCTACCTACCTACCTTCCCTTCCTTCCATCTCTTTCTCATTCTCCTTCCTGGTGGCACAGTGGTTACAATGCAATATTGCAGGCTAACTCTGTCCACTGCCAGGAGTTTGATGCTGACCAGCTCAAGATTGATTCAGCCTTCCATCCCTCCCAGGTGGGTAAAATGAAGGCCCAGATTGTTGGGGGAAAGATGCTGACTCCATAAATCATTTAGAGAGGGCTGTAAGGCATTGTGAAATGGGATATAAGTCTAAATGTTATTGCTACCAATAACATATTTATATTTTATAATATAAAATATTTATATTTTAATGCTATTTATATTTATATTTTAATGCTTGCAGGTGGATCAACATCCCTATATTTACATTCATGTCAATATTTTCTATAATTATACATTTCTACATATGGTTTTTTATAATATTCCATCTCTTATTGTGAATTGCCCTTCCTTTTTTGTATCCATTTGTACCACTTTGTCTGAGGAGTGGCCACCAGGCCACAGCAAGCCAGAAACCAAGCCGTGCAAATAAGCGAAGCCACATCTACGGGATGCAGGCAACATGAGAAACAACATCCCACCCCGGTCCATGGAAAACCACTCTCCATGGAACCAGTTCCTGGTGCCCCAAAGGTTAGGGGGGCTTACCTGAACCACTGAATGTTGGTATGAGGCATGGATTTCAAGATGTAGTCCCACCGGGATGCCCATTTTATATTGTTGTTCTCCTGCACGGGGGAGAAAAATTGCAGAGGAATCGCAAATGTCGCTTCCCGAAGAACAAATTTCACGACAACCTTTGTTCTTGCAACTGCAAGGCTTTAAATGTCAGGTTGTCTCTGCTGCGGTGACACCCGGTTGAATAGGGGGACGGTTTTTTTCCACGGTGTGTCAGGGACAAACATGATTTATACACAAACATGATTTATACACTTTCTTGACCTCTTAACGGGAAAACAAAAAACCTCAACTTTGGCTTGGGGTTGACGTGTGATGGGTGTAGGTTGAAAAAACAATGTGGTTTTAACGTTCCAAGAAGTTGTATAATGGCAACGGGAAAGAACTGCAAAAAAAATAATTGAGGAGAAATGCTCAACTCTTATGTGTGGGGGAAGAATTGTGCAATACATAACATACTGCTCAAAAAAAAAAATAAAGGGAACACTTAAACAACACAACATAACTCCAAGTAAATCAAACTTCTGTGAAATCAAACTGTCCACTTAGGAAGCAACACTGATCAATTTCATTTTGTTGCCAGCACATTCAACTTTGTACAGAACAAAGTATTCAATGAGAATATTTCATTCATTCAGATCTAGGGTGGGATCTTTGAGTGTTCCCTTTATTTTTTTGAGCAGTGTACATAGCCCAAATGTGGGAAGTACATTTGAGAAAATATTAACATTTATTTATTTATTTTATTTATTAGTTAGATTTGTATGCCACCCCTTTCCGTAGACTCGGGGCGGCTAACAACAATAAAAAAACAATATAAACAAATCTAATATTAAAAGTAGTTTAAAAATCCCAATTTAACAAACCAATCATACATACAAACATACCATGCATACATTTTGTAAGCCTAGGGGGAAGGGAATATCTCAACTCCCCCATGCCTGACGACAGAGGTGGGTTTTAAGGAGCTTACGAAAGGCAAGGAGGGTGGGGGTAACTCTAATATCTGGGGGGAGTTGGTTCCAGAGGGTTGGTGCCGCCACAGAGAAGGCTCTTCCCCTGGGTCATGCCAGATGACATTGTTTAGTCAACAGGACCCGGAGAAGGCCAACTCTGTGGGACCTAACCGGTCGCTGGGATTCGTGCGGCAGAAGGCGGTCCCGGAGATATTCTGGTCCGGTGCCATGAAAGGCTTTATAGGTCATAACCAACACTTTGAATTGTGACCGGAAACCGATCGGCAACCAATGCAGACTGCAGAGTGTTGGTGTAACATGGGCATATTTAGGAAAGCATTATTCATAGGGTATGCCTTTTTGTAATACCGTTGTTATTATTAGCACAACGTCTTTCTAAAATACACACAGACATTATATATATATACACACACACAAAAAATATATACACATACATACATACATACATACATACATACATACATACATACAAAAAGCTTATTGTGAGATTCAGTACATGTTATCACTACATTAACCATTAAGGGCAGAAAACCCGAATCATTGAAATAGATGCAGTTGTACCTATATACTTACTTCAAACTTCACAGAATATGTATAGATCACGTCCAGTTTGCTATTGAATTCTGCAGGGATTTCCATAGGGGGACCCTTACAGGATAAATTGTTTATATCTGTATGCTTGTAGCTGCAAAGATAAATATATACATTATTTCCAGCATGATCTAGAGATCTTCCTTCAAATGTATCCCACGTTTTAAAAATTGAAATCTCTACTTAAGATCTAGGACTACTTTATAACGTACATGAGTGTTCTGTAGTCAGGCAGCTTGTAATAATCACAGACAGATTATTAAGGCAAAACATCGACAGGATTCTGAGTTTCAGGATAATGGAAAAATCATTTTATTCATTGCATTCTATTCTAAGTGATCGATGTACTGTAGCCCAGCCTTCAAAATCTTATTCTAAGATTCAGAGGAGGAAAATACACAGTTCAAACAGGCAAGAAACAGAAGATTATTCTGCAATATATTCATAAAGAATGATGCTAGAGAATGATGGGTTGGAAAATACTGATAGTCTTATTCCTAAGCTAAATATGTTATCCTAAATATGTCAAAGGGTTAAATAAGGTCCAGGAGGGAAGTGATTTTAATAGGAAAGTGAAGACAAGAACAAGGGGACACAATCTGAAGTTAGTTGGGAGAAAGATCAAAAGCAACGTGAGAAAATATTATTTCACTGAAAGAGTAGTAGATCCTTGGAACAAACTTCCAGCAGACGTGGTAGATAAATCCACAGTAACTGAATTTAAACATGCCTGGGATAAACATATATCCATCCTAAGATAAAATACAGGAAATAGTATAAGGGCAGACTCGATGGACCAGGAGGACTTTTTCTGCCGTCAGACATCTATGTTTCTATCACATTTCATGATGGAAAGAGAAGATTGTGGCTCTGTTTTTAAAAAGTGCTTTTGCTAACATGTTGAAAACCGCCTTGAGTCTAAGGAGAAGGACGGCATAAAAATTGAATGAGTGAATGAATGAATGAATGAATGAATGAATGAAAAAAGGAAGGAAGGAAGGAAGGAAGGAAGGAAGGAAGGAAGAAAGAAAGAAAGAAAGAAAGAAAGAAAGAAAGAAAGAAAGAAAGAAAGAAAGAAAGAAAGAAAGAAAGGGTTCTTTTTATAGTTTTAGATATTATATTCGACTTCTTATTGTTCTGTATCTGTATTTGAGTCTTTGGAGAGGGGCGGCATACAAATGTAATAAATTATTATTATTGTTGTTGTTGTTGTTGTTATTTATATTATTGTGGTAACCCGCCCTGACTCCTTTGGGATTGGGCCACATAGAAATTGAACGAACGAACGAATGAATGATCTCAAAATTATTCTCTTGTCGTATCTTCAGACTTTTTTTTTTAAACTGGGGAGAGGGACAGGGGGGGGGAGTAGTTGGTAAACATGTGGGGACAAAGCATCAATTAGACGCCTCCTCCTCCTCCCGCGAAGGAACAAGAGATGGGCGGAACGGCGACAGGAAAGCCGTTCAAAGGACTTGACCGTGCCTACTCCGCCCTCTTGTGGAGCGCACAATCACACACACAAAGGCCAATTGTGAGCTGCCTGACTCTGTCCCTGCCCAGGGCGGGCTCGATAAATGGACTAGATAAATAAATGGAGCAAATCACCATCTCTGCATTATGCGGGACTTCAAGGGTCACCGGTTAAGGTCAGGGACGCTGATCGGTTTCACTTGCCACCTTTCAAGGCTTCCAACCGATCAGCAGAAGTTGGTGTCCTGCCTGCAACGCAACACCACACACAACACACACACACACACACACACTGCCTGGAGGGTTGCCAGTTGGGGAGAAAGTGGCACACCGACAGATTTTAAAGAAAGTGACAAGAACTGGTTTGACCTTCCTTTTTCCTCTCCCCAATATGGAATGATGGATCATTTTTTTAAAAAATAGTTTAGTAAAAGGAATGCTATTAGAATTAGAATAGAATTTAAAACATTAGAACATAGAAATAAAATACGTAGACTAGACTAGACTAGAATACAATAGGAGGGTGCATTCCCTTTTTTTCACAAATTCCCTGATAATTCCCTGACGTCCCTGTAACTTGCAATCTAGTTAAGGCACGGTCGTAGATGACCAAACGGCTAAGCCGTGGAGAAATATCCGTAGTTGAGGAAGCAAGTTTGTTGTTTGTTTGTTTGTTTAGTTAGTTAGTTAGTTAGTTAGTCCAATACACAATGAGGGTTTTAGTGGGTATGTACAGTGATCCCTCTGTTATCGCGAGGGTTCCGTTCCAAGACCCCTCGCGATAATCGATTTTTCGCGATGTAGGGTTGCGGAAGTAAAAACACCATCTGCGCATGCGCGCCCTTTTTTTTTCTATGGCCGCGCATGCGTAGATGGTGGAGCTTGCGTTCCTCGCCGCCCACGCAAAGGGGAAACCCCGATTCGGCTCCTCGCTGCTGCTGCGCTACCGAGCAGATCAGCTGCTGGGCGGCCGAAGGAACCTTCCCTGGGTCTTCCCCCTCTTGCTGGCGGGCGGGCGAGCGGCGGGCATCAGCGAGGAGCCGGGGTTTCCCCTTTTCGTGGGCGGCCGGGAAGACCCGGGTTGGGGGTTCGGGGGGGAGCTGAGAAGCGCCCCAGGCCGGCTGCGACCTTTTAAAACAGCCGCGCCACTTCCCAGCTGAGTCCTGAAGCCAAACGCGGAAGTGGTGGTTTTTTTAATTAATATTTTTTTAAAAATCACGATATAGCGTTTCGCGAAACTCGAGGGATCACTGTATATCTATATACACATAGTAAAATACATGATGAAGGTTATAGAGGAGATACTCATAGTAAAATACAGTATATCTAAGAAATAATAGAAAAGAAGGTATAGTAATAGTTGTTGCCCCAGTTGTGGTCATTTTTGCTTGACTCTGCCAGGCAGTGCAATGGGGGTTTTTTTTACATGATTTTTCCCTGACTTTTAAACATTTTAATACAGTTTGAGTTTTTCACTGATTTATTCTGTTTTTTTCACAAATTCCCTGATATTTCCCAAACTTCCAACAATTCCTTGATTTCCCTGTTTTCCAGGTTTGCTGGACACCGAATAGAATAGAAAAGAATGGAGTGGAGAATAGAGTAGAGTAGAGTAGAGTAGAGTTTGTTCCTGAGGAACAAACTGCATCGCACGCTCGGAGTGGGAGTGTTTGTGGGTGTGTGTATTACCCCTCTTCTTCCATAACAACCATGAAAAAAAGTCATCACTTGAGCCCCATTTCCAGAGGGTCTGTCAGAAAACCACTGCTGGGGGTCCCTGCGATTGAATTCTTTGCTCTCTCTTTTTCACGGGGTCGTCTTTCCTCCTACTCCTCCTTCCTTCTCCAAAGAGAAGACAAATAGAATAGAATAGAATGGAGTTGAGTAGAAGAGAGTAGAGTAGAGTGGAGTTGAGTAGAAGAGTAGAGTAGAATGGAGTAGAGCAGAGTAGAGTAGAATAGAATAGAGTAGAAGAGAGTAGAGTAGAATAGAGTAGAGCAGAGTAGAGTAGAATAGAATAGAAGAGAGTAGAGTAAAGTAGAATGGAGTTGAGTAGAAGAATAGAGTAGAATAGAGTAGAGCAGAGTAGAATAGAATAGAGTAGAAGAGAGTAGAGTAGAGTAGAGTAGAGTAGAATAGAATGGAGTTGAGTAGAAGAGAGTAGAGTAGAGTATAAACAGAATAGAAACAGAAAAGGTTTATTAGTCAAGTATGATTGGACTCACAAGGAATTTGTCTTCGGTGCATAATCTTTCAATGTACACAATCATTACTTAGCTATTTAGTGCCTTGAAACTGATACCTACTACGAGTAGCAAGCGAGCAGTTGACCCTGGTGGCCTAGTGGTTAGAATGCAGCATCGCAGGCTAATTTGACTGCCAGCAATTTGAGTTTCATTATCTCAAGGCCGGCTCGGCCTCCCATCCTTCCGAGGCTGGTAAAATGAGTAGCCCGACTGTTGGGAGCCAATAGGGTGGACTTTGTAAACTGCCCAGAGAACGAGGCCATAAAGCAATGTGAAGCCGTATATAATAAGCTTAAGTGCTTGCTGTGATTACCTCTTGGGCTCCAGTTGAGCGGCAACAAGCCTTGCCCCAGGCCAACTCTCGTCTTTGCCACTGTGGTAGGTGATTGTGATGTCTACGTGATTGAAGAGGTAGAAGGTATTCTTCTTGTTGAATTCATCCTGCAAGATATCGAGAGGCCATGAAATACTTCTAAAACTGGAGGGGGAAAGATAGCAAAAGCCACAGCCATTCATTCATTCATTCATTCATTCATTCATTCATTCATTCATTCATTCATTGGATTTGTATGCCACCCCTCTCCGTGGACTCGGGGTGACTAACAACAATAATAAAAACATCATGTAACAATCCAATACTAAAACAACTAAAAAACCCTTATTATAAAAACCAGACATACATACAAACATACCATGCATAAATTGTAAGGCCTAGGGGGAAAGAATATCTCAGTTCCCCCACGCCTGACGGCAGAGGTGGGTTTTAAGGAGCTTACGAAAGGAGAAGCCTCCGTGGGGCCTCTCTAGGAATCTCCTGGGAGGAAACAGGGCCGGAAAAGGTGGTGAGAAGCCTCTGTGGGGCCTCTCTAGGAATCTCCTGGGAGGAAAACAAGGCTGGAAAAGGTGGGGAGAAGCCTCTGTGGAGCCTCTCTACCAATCTCCTGGGAGATTACAGGGCCAGAAAAGGCAGTGAGGAGCCTCTGTAGAGCCTCTCTAGGAATCTCCTGGGAGGAAACAAGGCTGGAAAAGGCGGGGAGAAACCTCTGTGGAGCCTCTCCAGGAATCTCCTGGGAGGAAACAAGGCCAGAAAAGGCGGGGAGAAGCCTCTGTGGAGCCTCTCTAGGAAACTCCTGGGAGGAAACAGGGCCTCCACCCTCCCTGTGGTTTCCCCAATCGGACACATTATTTGCTTTTACATTGATTCCTATGGGAAAAATTGCTTTTTCTTACGAACTTTTCTACTTAAGAACTTGGTCACGGAACGAATTAAGTTCGTAAGTAGAGGTGCCACTGTATGAGGCCCAACCATGCACAAATCAACTGCTTCTACCCGTTTCCGACTGTTCAAATCAATTTGGGAGAAATATCCCATCGGTCACTTACACTCATTATACAGAAATCTTTTATCCGGCCATCTGACGCGATGTAACATCCAACTGGAAATCCAGGATTACAGTATTTAAGGCTGTCTTCCACATTGTAACACCAAGTCACAGGCATGTTATCTATAATCCTGAATTTAAAAAAAAAACACATTTGTATAATTCTATATTTATAAATAGCATGGCATTTATAGGCTATTAAAACAGTCTTCAAGCATTTACATTTATCTTTCTATTTTGAGAACAAGGCTGGACAACATTCTTCCCTCCACAGATCAGTGATTTTTTTAGAGAACAGGTTCTGCTCACCAGTGATGCTGGTAATTCAACTGCATCCCCTTTTTCAAAAAATCCAGCTTGTTTTTATCTTCTGGCTTCTGGGGGTCGTAGGATTTCACGCAAACTTTCTTGCACTCTTCATCTTTTTTAAATGTAAACTGGCATAAAGACAAAAAGAGATGGAAATGTTTTGATCCATTAAAACCATTCAGCTGGCACTCATTCAAGATCGTGAAATAATCATTTTGTCCAGCCGGAAGTTAAAAAGTTTCCTTTAATACTTCCTTGCCTAAAAATTCCCCAGGGTTTCATTTTTTGCTCAGTGGCACCTTACTTTTTTCTTCTTTCTCTTCCTCTCTCTCTACCTGTCTCTCCCTCCCTCCTCCCTCTCTTTCCAACACTCAAAATATTTATTTATTTATTTACTTACTTACTTACTTACTTACTTACTTACTTACTTACTTACTTACTAGATTTGTATGCCGCCCCTCTCCGTAGACTCGGGGCGGCTGACAGCGGACCCAGGGGAAGAGCCTTCTCTGTGGCGGCCCCGGCCCTCTGGAACCAACTCCCCCCAGAGATTAGAATTGCCCCCACCCTCCTTGCCTTTCGTAAGCTACTTAAAACCCACCTCTGTCGTCAGGCATGGGGGAATTGAGATCCTCTTTCCCCCTAGGCCTTTACAATTCTATGCATGGTATGTCTGTATGTATGTTTGGTTTTTATATTAATGGGTTCTTAATCGTTTTTAGTATTGGATTACTATTGTACACTGTTTTATTGTTGCTGTTAGCCGCCCCGAGTCTCCGGAGAGGGGCGGCATACAAATCAAATCAAATCAAATCAAATCAAATCAAATCAATGAATGAATGAATAAATAAATAAATAAACAATAAAACAATGTACAACAAATCTAATAATTTAAAAAAACACTAAAACCCCCATTATTAAAAGCAAACATACACACAACCATACCATGTCTCAATTCCCCCATGCCTGACGGTAGAGATGGGTTTTAAGAAGCTTACGAAAGGCAAGGAGGGTGGAGGCAGTTCTAATCTCTGGGGGGGGGAGCTGGTTCCAGAGGGTCGGGGCCGCCACAGAGAAGGCTCTTCCCCTGGGTCCCGCCAAACGACATTGTTTAGTCGACGGAACGCGGAGAAGGCCAACTCTGTGGGACCTAACCGGTCACTGGGATTCATGCGGCAGAAGGCGGTCCCAGAGAATATATTGCTTAGAAGGGTACCGGCAGCCAATTTGGCATCACATCTGGAGACAGAGAGGAGGCAACTTCTTGTCTTCACACAATTAACTAATGCAAATGAATTAAACTCCGGAAGTAAGAAAGTCGAGAAATTCAAGACCCCATCATTTTCCCTCTGCCGGACAAATTTATCAATGAGTGTTTTATTTCCAGCGATAGCAGCCGCCAGCAATAGGCCCTTGGGAAGCTCACACAGGGGCAACAGTGATTCTGTAATAATCATATCTTCTTTCTAGATGGCCTCTGGAAATGCTTTTCAGCTGGCCTACAATTTCTAAATAGTCCTTTATGTTCTGCATAAATGCGTCTCTAACAGCAATTCAGCAACTGTGCCCCAAATCATTTCCACAAAGCTTTTTGTCAAACTTCGGTAACCAAGAGGATCACCAAAGAATCTCACAAAACAAGCTTCTCCAAGCTTCAAATGTGAGACCCCATTTGGAATAATACTGTGTTCAGTTTGTTTGTTTGTTTATGTATGTAAACAAACTAATAAATAAATAAATAAATAAAATGTATGTATGTATGTATGTATGTATGTATGTATGTATGTATGTATTTATTTATTTATTTATTTGATTTGTATGCCGCCCCTCTCCGCAGACTCGGGGTGGCTAACAACAACAATAAAACAGTATATAACAAAATCCAATACTAAAAACAGTTAAAAGCCCATTATATAAAAACCAATCATACATACAGACATACCATGCATAAAATTGTAAAGGCCTAGGGGGAAAGTGTATCTCAGTTTCCCCATGCCTGGCGGCAGAGGTGGGTTTTAAGCAGCTTTCGAAAGGCAAGGAGGGTGGGGGCAATTCTAATCTCTGGGGGGAGTTGGTTCTGGAGACCTCACCTACAAAAAGATATGGATAAAATTGAACGGGTCCAAAGACGGGCTACAAGAATGGTGGAAGGTCTTAAGCATAAAACGTATCAGGAAAGACTCCATGGACTCCATCTGTCTAGTCTGAAGGACGGAAGGAAAAGGGGGGACATGATCGAAACATTTAAATACGCTAAAGGGTTAAATAAGGTTCAGGAGGGAAGTGTTTTTAATAGGAAGTGAACACAAGAACAAGGGGACACAATCTGAGGTTAGTTGGGGGGAAGATCAGAAGCAACGTGAGAAAATATTATTTTACTGAAAGAGTAGTAGATCCTTGGAACAAACTTCCAGCAGACGTGGTTGGTAAATCCACAGTAACTGAATTGAAACATGCCTGGGATAAACATATATCCATCCTAAGATAAAATACAGGAAATAGTATAAGGGCAGACTAGATGGACCCGGAGGACTTTTTCTGCCGTCAGTCTTCAATGTTTCTATGTTTCACACACCTTGTAGGGGGAAGAGGCTATTCTCTCGCCAAAGAGAACTTGTCCGAGGTTTTCTGAAGGTCTCTCTTCTGTTTGGTCTTGGCAGAAATCAAAACTGTGCAAGAAGAAAGAAAGTTTGAGTCTTCACGTTACCATGACTTAGGAGTATGACCCTCCTTCTCTTTTCCGGAAGCCGGAAAAGCCATTCCCCACCCCTTTCAAGACGCGGGGGGTACTTACGCGTCATATTCATACGGTAAAACAGATTCAACCGAGTCCAGTCTGTTTACAAACAGCTCGATTTTGGGCTAGGATGAAAGAGACACTGTTTTAAATAGCTGGCAACATAACCTATGTTTTCTTGAATACCAAGATGAACACTGAACTTGCTCACCAGCAATGGGGGCGGGGGGGGGGGATCTTAATAGATTAACAGAGTTGGAAGGGACCTCTGACATAGACCATCTAATCCAAACTCCCCGTCCCAAGCAGGATTTGTTTCGTCTTGCACAAAATTCAGGGTTCAAAAAAGCCTGACATTTTGCAGGCACGTACAAATTAATGTACAAATTAATGTACAAATTAATGGCTGGGGGAGAGGGGAAAACATTCATGGGGCACAAGGACTATTCCTCTAAAGAGGCCTAATTAGACAATTAGACATAGAATTTATTTATTTAGTATAAATTTATATTAAATTTATAATATAAATTTAGAAAATACATATATTGTCTACACCATTGTTTCCCAACCTTGGCAACTTGAAGATACTGTATTTGGACTTCAACTCCCAGAATTCCCTAGCCAGCTAGGGAAATTTGCAAAATACAGAGATCTAAAAATCGAGCTGCAAGGACTCTGGCATAAGCCAGTGAAAGTGGTCCCAGTGGTACTTGGCACGCTGGGCGCAGGGCCAAAAGAATCCAGTGGACATTTGAAAATCATCGGAATTGACAAAATCTCCATCTGTCAATTGCAAAAGGCCGCTTTACTGGGATCGGCAGACATAATTTGCCATTACATCACGCAGTCCTAGGTGCTTGGCAAGCGCCCGACTGGGGATGAAATACGAAATCCAGCATAGTGATCTCGTTTGCTGTGTTGTATTGTTGAAATAGTAATAACAGCAATAGCAATAATAAATAATAATAATCCATTGGCATCCTTCAGTCTCAAAAGACCATGGTATCATGCTATGGATTCCCCAGATAATAATAATAATAATAATAATAATAATAATAATAATAATAATAATAATAACAACAACAACAACAACAACAACAACAACAACACATTTCCTCCCACTCTACCCCCACTTCCGGGGTTCCACTGGATGGCTGGGAGGGGTTCGTGTGAAGGCAAAGACACGTGTTCTCCCTCTAGGAAGCATATCGTGTAAACACACACATCCAGAGACCCCTTACACACAAAGACCCACACACACCTGCACCCCCCCCCCGCTCTCCCACCCAGGGAACTACAACTCCCACGGGCCGCGCAGAGGATGCTGGGAGGTGTAGTTCCGGCTCCTCAGGAGGATACTCCGGTTCCCCCCACCCCGTCCCACCCCGCCCGTCATCCCACCGAGCAACCGGGGGAGCCCTCCTGCTTGGTATCCGAGGGCTCGCAGAAGCTGACGGGCGCCAAGCCGGGCAGGTAGAAGGCGGCGCCGAGGCCTACGAGGCCTCCCAAAACCGGCAGCAGCAGTAGCAGCGGGGCGGAGAGGCGGCAAGGCCGCGGCCACCCCATCGTGGCGCTTCCCGGCTCGCGGCAACGGAGGGGGCTCCCCGCGGGTCGAGAGGGGCTCCAAGCGCGGCCGCGTCGTCGTCACAATCGCCCGGCGGGAGCGGCGCCCTTGCAACTGAGGAAGTGTGGCCGGGCCTGGGTGGAGCGCTTCGCCTCAGCTTCCCACGTGACCCGAACGCGGCGGCGCCATCTTGGGCCAGGGCACCCTCAAGGGCCCATCCGGATTCGGCGGGTCGCCGCTCGATTCAGGGCGAGCGGCACCGGTGGCGCCATCTTGGATAAGGGCAGCGGTCTCTTCCTGCAATCTTCCAGCAGCTGGGTGGTTAAACCAGCATAGAACAGTGATGGAATAATATTATCTGCAATAATAAGGGAAACGTCTTTAAAGAACAGCATAAAAATAGAACAAGAGGCAGAATACAATACAATAAAATGGACATAGAGTAGACATAATAAAAATAAAGGATAGGATAGAATGGACATATTCATAATAGAGGATAGGATAGAATAGACATAGACTAGACATAATAGAAATAGAGGATAGGATAGAACAGAATAGAATGGACATAGACATAATAGAGGATAGGATAGACATACTGTAGACTAGACATATTATAAATAAAGGATAGAACTTTTACAGCAGATTGACGGGGTGACTTTGAGCCAATCACCAGGAGTCTGGGACTTCTAGCTATGTAACTTTCCTTGCCAGCTTCCAACAAGCAAAATCAATGGGAAAGCTACCACAGAAAGTCACAAATTACAGTCACACAATGTCTCATTTAGCAAATACAACAACAAAGATTCATAAAATTTGGCGCTGTTGCATAATGCCTCAATGACCACACAACTAATTTCCTGGTCAGAGTTGCGGTAATTAAGTCAAGGACCCCTTGAATGGTACAATTGTCCAAAGATGTGTGGATATATATGCATATATATATCCACACATGGTTGTATTTGGATAGATGCATGAAGATTTTTTTTCATACGGCTATTGACAAAACAGGATAGCCAACATGATCGCCAACGTTGGATGACGGATATGGCACAAGAAAATTACGATGTGCTCTTCAATGCCCCACCTGCATGCATTTGATACATATCCCTGCTTTTTAATTTGTTGCAGAGTTGCATGCTTCTGGAGGACCACAAAGAAGAGGATGGGCAAATCCTGAACAAAAGCATCCCAGGCTGAAATGCAATAAACATTGGGGAAAAGGAATCCTCAATCTGAGTACTGTATTGGCAGTTCTGTGTTAGCAAATACTTCAAAAGAAAAGGATTTAGGGGTAGTGATTTCTGAACGTCTCAAAATGGGTGAACAGTGCAGTCAGGCGGTAGGGAAAGCAAGTAGGATGCTTGGCTGCATAGCTAGAGGTATAACAAGCAGGAAGATGGAGGTTATGATCCCGCTATATAGAATGCTGGTGAGACCACATTTGGAATACTGTGTTCAGTTCTGGAGACCTCACCTACAAAAAGATATTGACAAAATTGAACGGGTCCAAAGACGGGCTACAAGAATGGTGGAAGGTCTTAAGCATAAAACGTATCAGGAAAGACTTCATGAACTCAATCTGTATAGTCTGGAGGACAGAAGGAAAAGGGGGGACATGATCGAAACATTTAAATAGGTTAAAGGGTTAAATAAGGTTCAGGAGGGAAGTGTTTTTAATAGGAAAGTGAACACAAGAACAAGGGGACACAATCTGAAATTAGTTGGGGGAAAGATCAAAAGCAACATGAAAAAATATTATTTTACTGAAAGAGTAGTAGATGCCTGGAACAAACTCTCAGCAGACGTGGTTGGTAAATCGACAGTCACTGAATGTAAACATGCCTGGGATAAACATATATCCATCCTAAGATAAAATACAGAAAATAGTATAAGGGCAGACTAGATGGACCATGAGGTCTTTTTCTGCCGTCAGACTTCTTCTATGTTTCTATGTTTCTAAACAAATCTAGTCTTTTGGCTACGTGATTCAATTGGAAGACTGGGGAAAAATATGGAAGGAAAATTATATACTCACATTATCAGTGGCATATAAAGAAAATTAATACAAGATGTTCTTCCAGTGGCATTGTGCTCTGGCGAGACTTGCCAAAATATATCCCAACATAGATCCCAAATGTTGGTCATGTAAAACTGATCATGGAACATATTACCACCTATGGTACTCATGCCCAGTAATTAAGAAATTTTGGAACACGATTAGCAACTGGATAAAGGAAATGTTAGGATATGAATTAGAACTAAAGCCAGAAACTTACCTTCTAGGAATTATGAGAGGACAACGTACAAAAATGAATTACTACTTTATAACACATATATTAAAGGCCGCCAGGTTAGCACTTACACAAACATGGGAGAATGAAAAACCCCTTACAAAGACAAGTTATAAAGAAAATGTTGGATTGTGCAGAAATGAGCAGGCTTACTATAGAACTGCGGAACGAGCAAAGGAAAGAATTTTATACCGTGTGGGAAAAATTGTATACATGGCTTGAAAATAATAATAATAATACAAGTCCAATAAATAATGATAATATGTATATAAATAATTAGAAATTAGTAGTTCTAATAGTTTTGTGTAATTATTATGCAAAGATCAATACATAAATAGGGATAAGTTGGATAACAACGCATTGAAATGGTTATGCTGATGCTACAGAAATGCAAGTGAACAGTTACTTGAATGATTTAATGTCTTTCATGTGTTTGTATTGTTTATTATTGTTTTAAATTTTTTTAAAAAAAAATTAAAAAAACCAAACAAATCTCCAAGGTGTATTTTATTTATTTCCTATAACACTGGTCAACAGGGGAAAAAATCATCAGCAAAAGTAATGTGTCTGTTTTATGGAGCTTCATGTGCTGATTCCCAAAATGTGCTTAGTTTTGCATAAAGTGTCTGATTCGGAAACATTTTTGTTATTACATTATGGGGTCTTTTAAATATTTTAAATAGTAATTTAGATTTGTTGTAAATTGTTTTCACTTTGTTGTGAGCCGCCCCGAGTCTGCGGAGAGGGGCGGCATACAAATCTAAATAATAAATAAATAAATAAATTATTTCTAATATGTAGATTACTGTTTTCTTAATGTCCTATATCTTATTTCCTATACCTTATAATGATGCTGCTCCGTGGAAACTATACCTGCTGCAGAAAAACCATATACATTTTTAAAATCAGAACCAAAAAATGATTTAGAAAAGTACAAGGTCAACTACGATGATTCCATTTTTTTTTGTAGATCCGTGTAATTTTATTCCAAACTCATAATTCATATGCACGCCCTTGTCGGAGAAGCGGCTCGCGCATGCGCAAACACCCCACCCGTCGTTGCCCGGGGCCCATTTCTCCTTTTTCCTTAAACCCTGGCCACGCCTCCTCCCTTTCGCCATGCTTTCATCCGGGCTTTTTCAGCGCCGTTCGAACGCGCTGACGTCACCTATATAAAGACCCTCAGCCCCTTTGTTCCTCTTCAGTGCGTCGTCGCAGGCCGGCAAGGAAGGAGGTAGGGATGAGGGGTAGCGGCTGAGGGAAGTTTCCTTTATTATTTTTTGAGGCCTTTTTAATATAATAATATGAATGCTTTTTTTTTTTATGGCCGCACGCCGTTTAGCGCCCCCCCCGCGACCGTTTTTTATTTCGCTTCCCGTCTCCACGCCGCTCAACGGTTTTCACCCTTTCCGCTTCTTCTCAGGGTGTAGCTGAGGCGCCATTTTAAAGCTTAGGTGGGTGGCGGGAAGAGCTGTTTCTTCCCCCCCCCCCCACTCCCCCAAACGAGGGCTCCCTCAGGGAGGGTCGCGGGAGCCGCCATTTTGCGGCCACCTTTAAGAAGCGCCTCGAAGCTTCCCGCGCGCGCCCCCGCCCCCTTTCTTCAAGGCGCGTGGGACGGGTGGGCGGCGACGCGAGGACGCATGCGCCGCTGTTTCGGGAGGCCGCTTTTTTGTGGAGGGCGCATGCGCCCCGCACGTTCCGTTCGGCCGGTGTGCGTGCGCAGTTTGCAAGAAGGACGTCTGGGTCTTTTGTTGCTTGCTATAACGGAACGTGCGAATTGTTTTTTCTCCTTTTCTTAAAGGTTGAATGCTTTTATTTTATTATTCAAAATAGTATTCAATAGTCAGTTTTCGAATTTGGTCAATAATACTAATACTAAAATACTATAGTATTATTATTATTAGTAATAATAATAGTAATTTTTATTGTTATTATTGTATTAGTATTATTGACCAAGTTTGAAAACTGAATTTCTTGGAAATTTGTTTCAAGTTGCTCAGCTGTAGAATTTTTCATCTTTTCTATCTCTCTTTGAACTTAAGCCCTCCATTTATATTTTGGAATAAAACCCTTGCAGGATGGAATGGACAATGGTTTTTAGATGCTTTTATGGGGGGGGGGGTTTAAACACCTGGCTTGTCTTCATCAGTTTGTTCTTTATAGTTTTACATTTCTTTGACTTATTTTTACTGTATTTGTATTTTATATATATATATTGTAAGCCACCCTGAGTCCTGGATTGGGCTGCATAGAAGTCGAATTAATGGTTCGGGGAACTATTAAAAACAGTCAGAAGAGAGTTAAATGCAGCTTTCATTCAATAAAAGGGTCCAGGCCTATATTAATAACTTGTTAAATTTTGCAATGCTTTCGCTGCCATTTAGATTTTGGGATTCTAAATGTGTGGAGGGATTGGTTTGGACAGACTAACTTAGGAATTAAAATTGTTTCCTTGAATGAAGGTGATTGAGCAATATTTGTAAAAGGGGCTGACATGTTAAGAAAAACAATCATGGAATGAAGCTTAAAAGGACTATTATGAGGAAATGTGGTTTGTTAATGACCATTGTTGGTTCATGCTTAAACTAGAAGGTTATTTACCATATCATTGGTCCCCCCCTTTTTTTTTTATTGTAGCAAGAGATTGGGCCACTTGAAAATGTAATTTTAAATTGCATTTTAGTTCAGCAGTAGGAGTGAAGTAACAGACTAGTAATGAAAAAGAAATGTTATCAATGGTGTCTTTTATATGCAGGAAATCCTAAAAATCATATTGTTGTTGGGTGTGATTATAATTTTTTATGGTGTATGACTTTGTGATTTATGAATTTATGGCTGTATTGTTCTAGATTCCAAAACCTGTCAAAATGGTTGAAGCAGATCGGCCTGGGAAGCTGTTCGTTGGTGGATTGAACATTGAGACAAATGAAAAAGCTCTTGAATCTATCTTTGGCAAATATGGCCGTATTGTAGAAGGTAAGAGCAAGGCAATTTGGTGTGGTTTTCAGTTCTGCTGTGATGAACTCAGCTTTTTTGATCAGCTGAAGTGATAGAACTCACCTATCCTCTAAGAAGTTCTGAGCAGGCTACTGTGAATCTTGGATTGTACCTGTGAGATCAGCCAACAAAATAATGCTTGTATCTCTCTCAGTTCTCCTTATGAAAGACCGTGAGACCAACAAATCCAGAGGTTTTGCTTTTGTCACATTTGAGAGCCCAGCTGATGCTAAGGATGCAGCAAGAGATATGAATGGAAAGGTAAGTATTAGTGGTTTCTGGTTTTTATTGTGGTAAAACTCAAAAGAGAATGCTGAAATAATTTCAAACGACCGTGTTGATTGATTTTCTAAGAGATACTTTAAGAAAATGTTATTTCTTTCAAATTGGATAGCAAAGGTTGCTTTCCAGCATTTCTTAAAGGGGGGGGGAACCTAGTATACAACATTTTTCCAGTAGTAACTACCGTAAGAAACATGCCAGGTATGTGCCAAGTTGTTTGTTGGATTCTCCTCGGGGGGGGGGGGGGGGGGAGAGATGTCCCGTGTAACAGGACAGCCACATATTTACTTCCAAAATGTTAATATTGCAATTTGAAGTTAAAAAGACAAATGACTTAAACAATGTAGTAATGTATTTGCAAATCCTATTTAATATTCTCGGGTTTAATGCAAGTTCAGTGACTTGGTAACTAACCAGCAATCAATAAAGGAGCATTAGTATTCCGAGTCCTGTGTGCACTAACCAACTAGGATTGGATGCTGCTGTGATGAACTCAGCTTTTTTGATCGGCTGAAGTGATAGAACTCACCTATCCTCTAAGAAGTTCTGAGCCGCTTTTGTGAATCTTGGGTCTCAAAAGTAAAAATGCGTTAAGCCTAAAGGCAGGTGTTATTCACCAAGATTGAATTAGATGCCTTTGTTCAGTCTTTAGATGGGAAATCCATTAAAGTTGAACAAGCTACCAAGCCAACCTTTGAAAGTGGTAGACGTGGACCACTCCCTCCAAGGAGCAGAGGACCCCCAAGAGGCCTTAGAGGTGGAAGAGGCAGCAGTGGAGCCCGGGGGCCTCCTTCAAGAGGCAGTCACTTAGGTATGTTTAACTTCCTTGTATTGACAGCACACAAGATATAGAGAAGTTGAATGGAGAGAAGGAAATTAGCTGGACAGAATATCTAGAAGGCACCATACTATAAATTCCTGCCTTAATGTGCAAAAAAATGCTTTATACTGATAATCAACCAGTATTTTTTAAATCAGAAACAAGCTGGAGCATTAGCCATTGTTTCCTCAAGGAGCGTGTTTCTTGATTTTAAGCAGATACAGTGGTACCTCTGTCTTAAGAATGCCTCTACTTACGAACTTTTCTAGATGAGAGAACTGTGTGTTTAAGATTTTTTTTGCCTCTTCTCAAGAACCATTTTCCACTTTCAAACCCGAGCCTCTGAAGCTGTAACCCGAAAAGGCAGGGAGAAGCCTCCGTGGGGCCTCTCCAGGAATCTCCTGGGAGGAAACAGGGCCAGAAAAGGCAGGGAGAAGCCTCCGTGGGGCCTCTCTAGGAATCTCGTGGGAGGAAAAAGGGCCGGAAAAGGCGGGGAGAAGTCTCCGTGGGGCCTCTACGAATCTCCTGGGAGGAAACAGGGCTAGAAAAGGCGGGGAGAAGCCTCCGTGGGGCCTCTCTAGGAATCTCCTCGGAGGGAAAGGCCTCCACCCTTCTGGTTTCCCCAATCGCGCATATTATTTGCTTTTACATTGATTCCTATGGGATAAATTGCTTCTTACAAACTTTTCTACTTAAGAACCTGGTCACAGAACCAATTAAGTTCGTAAGTAGAGGTACCACTGTACTGATCAAACTGTGGGTAGCTCCTGGTCTGTATGGCTATTTGCTATCTCACCGCTTATCTTAAACTGTAAACAAGCTTTAAAAACCAACAGCCAGGGCCCTCTGTAAGAGAGTTGCCATCCCAAGTATGTTTGTAAGCTTCCTTGAAAAGTATCTGATTGGCATGTGAACATTATAGAATCCCTGCTGACCTGCATTCTCACCTGTGCTTCTACAGTTAGAAGATGGGTGTAGGTTACCAGTTTTAGCTGCTTGCCACTTTACTGTAACTTGTTTTAATGGCCATACCATATAAAATAGGTTGGTGCCTAAATCTGCCATAGGTTATGCAGGGTTTTATTTTAGAGATCTTGATCCAGAGGGTTGGCTGAGCTTGCTTGTTCTTAACCCCGTTTCAGTTCTGGTGCCTTTCAGTATCGCGATGATGCTTCTGAAGCTATCATATGCTGTCTTCTAGGTTCCTCCAGAGGCCCTCTCCCAATGAAAAGGGGCCCACCCCCCCGTAGTGGGGGCCCACCACCCAAAAGACCTGCGCCATCTGGACCTGTACGCAGCAGTAGCGGGATGGGCGGTAGAGGTAAGCCTTGTGAAAATGCTGGGTTAGCTCCCTCATAAAATTTTAATTTGAGGGTCACGTTCAAAATTTGTGGCTTTTAAATTCTTAGTGCTGTTTGCGAGGGTTCCTTGCTCTACAGGCACTGCATGCACCACACGATAGCTAATCTGTATTAAATATTTATGGCAACATACAACTACCCCAGCAAGCTATTGCTCTGGGTCTGCTCTGCTCTTCTAGTCTTTGCAAGATTCAAAGACCGTTGAACTGAATCGTCCGTTCAAACTAAAATCTTTATAGGTGGCATGCAACCTTTGCCTTCTTCCAAATGCTCTTGCATTAGTTGCAATGACATCGTTCATAGACTTTGGCCTTTCATTAAAAAACAGCTCAGTACATTTTTGTGGGGGATGCATTCCGAGACTGCTTGCGAGTCAAATTTCCGTAAAGTAGAGATGCGGAAGTAAATACACCATTTTTGGCTATGAACAGTATCACAAGCCATCCCTTAACATTTTAAACCCCTAAATTACCATTTCCCATTCCCTTAACAACCATTATTACTGGTATTCACCATTGAATAAGACACTTAGTAATCTTGATATTTATGAACATAATTATTTATTAACAATAATTATTATTTTTTTGTTATTTATTTGCAAAAATTATTAGTTTGGCGATGATGTATGATGTCATCAGGTGGGAAAAACCGTGGTATAGGGAAAAAAACAAAGTATTTTTTAAGTAATATTTTTTGAAAAACCATGGTATAGGCTATTCGTGAAGTTTGAAACCGCGGAAATCGAGGGAACACTGTATAACATTTCTCCCACTCAGAAAGGGGAGAGATGCCTTCTCATTGTCTTGTTTCCAAAACACTCCAATTTGGGTTTGTTTTTTTAATTTCAGCACCCCTGTCGCGTGGCAGAGACAGCTATGGGGGGCCTCCCCGAAGAGACTCCTTGCCATCACGAAGAGATGTCTACTTATCCCCCAGAGATGATGGCTACAGTACTAAAGACAGGTAAAGTCTTGTTAATACGTTGAAGCCGGTGTCCTCGCTCGTACTTCATGCTATTTTGCTTGTCAGTAATCAGAAAGTAACTTGATTTTCAATTTCTGTAGCTACTCAAGCCGAGATTATCCAAGTTCCAGAGATACCAGAGATTATGCCCCCCCACCAAGGGATTATACCTACCGTGATTATGGGCATTCCAGCTCACGTGATGAGTATCCCTCCAGAGGCTACAGGTACCTAGAGTTCCCTTGCATGTGTTGGTCTCTTCATGGTCTGTAGAGTTCATAGTTATTGAGAAGCTTCGTTAGCTCTCCGTAAGGATCTCTAAAAAATTGAAGTGCCCCCTAAAAAATCAGTCCATTAAATCATTTCCTCATCTGTGACAAGAAGCGACTGGGTTTGCTTACCAGTAGTCTTCTGTCTATGGCCCTTTGTTCTTTTGACGTTAAAATAGCCCTGAACAAATGGCAGTTGCAGAATAGAGAAACAGCTCACATTAGAGAAACATCTTTCGGCTGTGGTGAGGGGGGCGTTTGCCTGGTGCACCAGTTGCGGCCCTATTTGGACCGGGACTCACTGCTCACAGTCACTCATGCCCTCATCACCTCGCGGCTCGACTACTGTAATGCTCTCTACATGGGGCTACCTTTGAAAAGTGTTCGGAAACTTCAGATCGTGCAGAATGCAGCTGCGAGAGCAATCATGGGCTTCCCCAAATATGCCCATGTTACTTCAACACTCCGCAGTCTGCATTGGTTGCCGATCAATTTCCGGTCACAATTCAAAGTGTTGGTTATGACCTATAAAACCCTTCATGGCACCGGACCAGATTATCTCCGGGACCGCCTTCTGCCGCACGAATCCCAGCAACCAGTTAGATCCCACAGAGTGGGTCTTCTCCGGGTCCCGTCAACTAAACAATGCCGCTTGGCGGGACCCAGGGGAAGAGCTTCTCTGTGGCGGCCCCGGCCCTCTGGAACACCCCCCCCCCGAGATTAGAATTGCCCCCACCCTCCTTGCCTTTCGTAAGCTACTTAAAACCCACCTCTGCCGCCAGGCATGGGGGAATTGAGATACCCTTTCCCCCTAGGCCTTTACAATTTTATGCATGGTATGTCTGTATGTCTGTTTGGTTTTTATTATAATGGGGTTTTAATTGTTTTTAGTATTGGATTATTCTTATATGCTGTCTTATTATTGCTGTTAGCCGCCTCGAGTCTCCGGACAGGGGCGGCATACAAATCAAATAAATAAATAAATAGATAGCATTCTTCATTGGCCAAGTGTGATTAGACACACAAGGCATTAGTCTTTGGTGCATACGTTCTCACTGTACATAAAAAGGCAAGATATGTTCGTCAAGAACATAAAGTACAACACTTAATGATAGTCATAAAATACAAATAAGCAATTAAATTGTACTAGGAAACTATAAATCATAAGCATGCAAAGTTAGTCGCGCAGTCATAAGTGGAAGGAGATGGGTCATAGGAACGATGAGAAGATTAATAGTAATTTAGACTTAGTGAATAGTTTGACAGTGTTGATGGATTTATTTGTTTAGCAGAGTGATGGCTTTGAGCTCCAGCCTCACAGGACTGTGGTCTATGGCCTCCCCTAGCAACTATGGAGTTTGGTTAATGAAGGCAGTGAAAATGATCAAATCATTGATGGCAGGGATTGCCAACACGGGGTGGGGGGTGTCAGGACTGCCTCATTTGGTGGCGATGGTAATTCCAATCAAATTGTCATTGCAAGACTGGAAATTTTTGAATTAAATATTGATTGCAGGCTTGGCTTTGAAGCCCTTTGAAAGACCTCAGATTGCAGACCATACATAACTTAGTGTGTACATCTGCATACCCTGGTGGCAAAGGGGTTTAACTGCTTTAAGAGTTTGATTCTGATGGTGCTGAAGGTTGGCTCAGCTTTCCTTCGATACCTGTAAAACAAAGACCCGGATTGCTAAGGGCAAGATGTAGGTAGAGGTACAGCCTTTGTACTGTAAACTGGCCAGAGAGTGTTAGAAAGTGCTATGGGGCAGTAAATAATCCTAAATGATATAGCTGCCAACCTGCCTTCCATTGAGGACCTGTATACTGCACGAGTCAAAAAGAGGGCGGGGAAAATATTTACTGACCCCTCATATTCTGGACACAAACTGTTTCAACTCCTACCCTCAAAACGTTGCTACAGAGCACTGCACACCAAGACAACTAGACACAAGAACAGTTTTTTCCGAACGCCATCACTCTACTAAACAAATAATTCCCTCAACACTGTCAGACTTTCTACTAAATCTGCACTTCTATTCTACTAGTTTTTCTTATCCTTCCTATCACCCATTTCCTCCCATGTTGACTGTATGACTGTAACTTGTTGCTTATGTCCTAAGATTTTTATTAATATTGCTTCTTCATTGCTTATTTGACCCCATCATTGTGTCGTACCCCATGATTCTTGACAAATGTATATTTTATTTTATGTACGCTGAGAGCATATGCACCAAGACAAATTCCTTGTGTGTCCAATCACACTTGGCCAATAAAGAATTCTATTCTATTCTCCATTCTATTCCATTCGTAAAGGTGGAAGGAGTGAGTCAACCTTGAATGTGAAGTAGACCAACTACTACCTTCTAGGTGGCTACTTTAAAGACGTTCTAGGGATCATTCACTGGCTTTTGGCCACCTTGAAGGTGCCTTCTGGATTGTTACCTGCTGATAGACCCAGATTCCTAAGGGCAAGATGCAGGTAGTGCCTTTGTACCGTAAACTGGCCAGAGAGTGCTGGAAAGTGCTGTGGGGCAATAGATAATCCTAAATGCTATAGCTATTGCTATGCCTCCTGCTTCATAGAGAACAGAATGGAGAAAACGTTACACCGTTTAGAAATGTAGAGAAAAGCAAATAGTATTTGCTTTTATTTAAAGCAAGAATAAAGGAAACTCTTTTCTGTCGCTGGACTTTCGATACTGAACCCTAGTAGTTATTCCTCCTACAGCGATCGGGATGGCTACGGAGGGCGTGACCGGGATTACTCGGACCATCCCAGTGGAGGCTCTTACAGAGATTCCTATGAGAGTTACGGTAAGTGCTGACTTTGAGGGCTTGTAAGGAATGTCTCAGGCTTCTTCCTTAATTTGCTAGAATGCTTCTCCTTGGGGGGGTGGGGGGTTGGGTTTAACACGATGGGTTTTTCTGCTGCAACGTAAGAAAAAAAATGTTTAAAAAATGTTTTTATTTTAACGAAACAATTGAATTGCAGTTCCCTTAAACCTATTGAAGCAAAAGTTCAACAATTCTGAATTGCATCTCTCACTGGAAAAAAAATGGCTGAGTTTCTACTATAAAAATAGCAAGCAGTTCTGGAATAATCCCAAAATAAAAGAGCTACTTTGTGAAAAACCAGCATCTTCAAAAAAAACAGCCTGTTTATTTCCTTCTCTGCCCGATCCTCCCCCCACCAAATATAATGTGAGATTATATTTAAACTACTACTCAGATTTTTTTTAATAAATCCAAAAAAAAAGTCAGAGAAGCCATTGATGCATTTCTTTAAAAAAAAAAACTCAGATGTAAAATTGTGGTGATATGATTTATAGTGTTGCCCTATTACCTGACCATTGAACCTGCAGGTAACTCACGTAGCGCTCCCCCTGCACGCGGGCCCCCTCCATCATATGGTGGAAGCAGCCGCTATGATGATTACGGAAGCACCCGCGATGGGTATGGTGGAAGTCGAGAGAGTTACTCAAGCAGCAGAAGCGAGGTCTACTCAAGTGGCCGAGACCATGTGGGCAGACAAGACAGAGGCCTTCCCCCTTCCATGGAACGGGGCTACCCTCCGCCACGCGATTCTTACAGCAGCTCGAGCCGCGGAGCACCCCGAGGTGGCGGCCGGGGAGGGAGCCGCTCGGATAGAGGTGGAGGCCGAAGCCGATACTAAAAACCTTTGAAACTCATGGACCAAATCAAGTTTTTTCCTCCTCCTCCTCCTCCCAACACAAGGAATGTGGAAGTTCTATCTCGTTCCCACCCAGAGGACTACCAAAACGATGTTTTTAACTTTTTTTTTAAATTGTTGCTTGTTAAGTTCCCCTTCATTACTGATGTTTTTTGTGAGGAAAAAGTAAACATGTTTAATTTCATTTCAAAATTGTTAATAATTTCTCTCAAAAAGCAGATGTTAATGTATGCCGTTTTGAGCCTATGTACTAGTGTTGTAATCTTTTCAAAGTAAAGGTTAACCCTGAAATGCCACACTTCTCACTTCCATCAATGCAACAGCCAGCCTAAGGCGGCACCCCCCATGCATCTAAAATGGCCACGGATCGCTCTGCGCATGCAAGCACATGCCTTCTCTCTAGGCAAGACGTATGATTTATTGGAAGGGGGGGTGGGGATGGATGTCAACCCTAAACTATTAAGTGTCCTCTGAAATGCAAAGATTCTCCCAAATAATGACCAGCCTTCAGTCCTGTGTAAAGTTCAGGATGCCATTCAGCCTTTTAAGTCAAAACCACCAATGGAATAAAGCTGAATGTACATTGCCACTCTACGCATTTCCTTAGGCAATTTGCAAGAACCTCACCCCCCTCGGTAATATAGTAAACCTGTAGCAAGCCAGCTGCAGAGTTCTGTAAATTTAAAAAAAAAAAAAGGTTTGGCCCTTTCCATCCAAGAAGCCGCAGAACCATACTTGCTCTTACTGTTTCAAATTTTTGCAATCCTGTAGTGTCTCATTTTTAAAGGAACATCTTTGACTCCAAAGGCAAAATGGAGAAAAGTAAAGATAAGCAAAGAAGTGTTTCTCACCAACCTCTGAAAAGCTTATGGCTTCACATAAACAAGTGAAAACTTTCATCAGCCCACAACAGCTTTAAAGCATCAAATGTGCCCGTGAGAACAGCAAAAGAGGGTAAGCAAAGCAAAAAACTAGTTTTTCGGTCTAAGTCAAAAAACGTGAAACCAGAGCTATCGTCCTGTTTAATACAGTAGGACATTCTGTGCATCATGGCAATGGAAGTTTTTCTAGCTTTTTAAAGAAAGCGCCAAATGGAAAAAAAAAATGCCTGTGCTGGGAAGCCTCCTAAATTCATCATAACCTTATCTTGGATGAAAATATGTATGGCACAAAGTATACTAAGAAAGCAACTTGTAAACACACGTTCCCCATAAGGGGTTGGGAGGGACTGTTGCTTTTTTGGCCAGTGTATTTCAATGAAGATACTTTATTAAAAAAAAAAAAAGCAAGCTACTTGTGTTTTTTAAATTAAGAAATATAAAAACCATAATACAATCAGAACTTGGCTTAACTTGCCAAAATCTGTGTGTTAACAGCTTGGGAAATGTCAAGCAAGCCATGATTACGAACGTTGATGTTTAGTTGGATGCCTGACTTCTTTTCTTTGTACTATATAGTCTTGTTTGGGAGTTTTGGTGCCTGGGCCGAGTTGTCACGAGCCAGGTGCCGGCCAGGAAGTTCAAACGATGCTGTTGAAATATAGTAAGGCCTGAAGACCTCCAACTAAAGTGCCTCCTCTTAAACCTTCCAAACACATTTGCCAATAAAATGGAAACTTACCATGAAAAAGCACCATTGGAAAGAAAAATCAGAATCCATAAAAGCCATGCGACTTTTTTCACTAAGCCATTCCAGTTCATCCCAGTCCAATGAACCTTCCACCTCTCAAATGTAAAACGCTAGATCGTGACAGACTAATCGGCAAGCCCAGGTTTTGGGGGTGTTTTTTTTCTCTTCCTGTTTCTGGGGTGGTTGTGGGTTTGGGCAGTTGGGCCCAGCAGAATCTTTAACAATGTGTGTAATTGTTGCAGGCTGAACACTCTTTAAGATGAGACCCGGAAAGCAGTGTGTGTGTTGGAATGAGCATCACATTTGTGAGCTGTATCAGAGCAGCAGATAAGCTGGAGGTAAGGAGAGGACTTAACATTGCTTGTTTCAGATATCTTGCGAATACAGTGGTGCCTCTACTTGCAAACTTAATTTGTTCCTTGACCAGGTTCTTAAGTAGAAAAGTTTGTAAGAAGAAGCAATTTTCCCCATAGGAATCAATGTAAAAGCAAATAATGCGTGTGATTGGGGAAACCACAGGGAGGGTGGAGGCCCTGTTTCCTCTAAGATTCCTAGAGAGGCCCCACGGAGGCTGCTCCCCACTTTTCCTGGCCCTGTTTCCTCCCAGGAGACTCCTAGAGAGGCCCCACAGAGGCTTCTCCTTGCCTTTTCTGGCCCTGTTTCTTCACAGGAGATTCCTAGAGAGGCTCCACGGAGGCTTCTCCTCGCCGTTTCCGATTACAGTTTCAGAGGGTAGGGTTTGTAAATGGAAAATGGTTCTTGAGAAGAGGCAAAAAAATCTTGAACATCTGGTTCTTATCTGGAAAAGTTCGTAAGTAGAGACGTTCTTAGGTAGAGGTACCACTGTAATAGCTTGAAGTAGGACCAATTTGCTACCTCCATCAGTGTTGGTTTGTGGAATTAGCCGGCCTTTTTTAGTTCCACAGTTCACTTTGAACAGGCTGATAACATGTCCCATTTCATGAGAATGTTGCTTTTGTAAGTGAAGGCAAACATTGATTATTAAAGTCAAAATAAATACTTTAGCCAATATGGCTAAAGTGCTGGTGTGTGCCCTGTTAAAACCTTCAAAACTTATGAAACGCAGGATAAAGAGTATTCAATAGAAACCTTCCAAAATAGCACTTGGAACTGTTCTGTTTTTCCCCCAATGGACCTTATGGCTCACCTAGTTTTTTTGTGTAGTTTTCTTAAATCACTTCCTTTTTTTAAAAAAATTGGAGATATAAAAATTTTAAACAGCTGTGTCGATGGGCTAATATCTCCATTGACCTTAATAACGGTAAGCAGACAGTGCCCAGCATTTCATGGTCCATTACTTGAGAGGAGTTGTGGTCATTTAAGGCAGCTTGTTCAGAAACTGCAAGCAGCCAGGTATGTTTTAAGTGCAACGAAGTAAAAATCCTGAAGTTTTTCTCTTTTGTGCTATGCAGTTTTATTTTAGCAATGGCATTATCAATCAATCAATATCAACTTACTTTGATTAGTCAATCGACCATATCAAAGCGAGGAAAAGGACCACATCGGTCGTCATAAAACTGACTGGTTAAAATACAATAAAATTGGCTAAAATAGAGGGAATTTGAATAAATAATAACTTAAAATGTAGTATAATATGCTAAAATTGAGTAGTAAAACATGAGAACATAACTCGTGCAAAGGATTATATTAAACAAATCTAAGATACTGATATAAAATATTCTTAAGTGTGTAGCAATGGCATTAGCTAGTCTATACTAAACAATCCTTATGTTTTGACAGCCTTTGTGTTCTGACAGTCTCCTGTTGTTTATATTCTAGGTACATAATTGTGTGGGAGGCCTCCAAAGCAAGAAGCAGACTCAAAAGTACAGATATAAAGTTTTAAAGAGGGCAATTTGCAGGAAAAGTCATTTCCTAAATGCCATTGCCTGTTGTGACTACAGACAAGGGTAGCATGTGAGATAAGGAGTCTTAAATGTCGAGACAGAAATTATTTCTGTCTTGCAAATGTGATTGAAAACGTGGCAGGCAGCCATCCTGCCAAAGGCATGGCTTGTGATTTAAGGGGGAGTCGGGAAATAGGGGGACCTTCAGTTAGATGAGGTGAAGTGTATGTCTTTCTCTCCTAAATAACTCAAGAGAATAGACCGCACTGCAGGAGGCAGATGTTCAAAACACGCCCAGTTGCAATGCTGAGGTTTTTCCCTAGAACTCTTAATTAAATCCTCATGTTCAGCATGATATTTAGCCAGAAGTTGAACAACAATTTGATTTCGCGAGAATGCCACTTTTGGGGAAAACCTATGAACGAGACTGCATTCAGTCCGTAGTTTCCAATTCCGTGTTCATGAAATGCGATTGTGAAAAGGGGCTAGTGCCATACGTAACTTTAAGAAACAGGTAACATTTGGGTGAAATGAAAACTGGCTCATCGTGGAAGAGGCTCAACGGCTGAAGCTTGGGATCCTTGTAAACTGTCAATAAAGACTTGATTCCCACCCGAGTTCTTCATTACTGTGTTTGGGCCATGAAGTGGTCGCCGAGAACAGTTCCGAATTTCAGAACGAAATGTGGCGCAGGAATGGTGCAAGGCTACTCGAACATTTATCGGATTCAATATTGCTGATTAGACAACCAGCTTTTCCTAGCTGGCTTTTAAGGTACGGGTAGTTTTGAACCCATTGCAAGGTTTGAATGGGTTGCCAAAAAAGGATATAAGTTTAAGCTTTTCCCTGGAGGAAGATAGAACTGCACTGTAGACACGGCTGTTTTTTTTTTTTTTGCTTTAATACAGTCTTAATAGAAGCTCACAAGGTAAACAACAGTCTAACCCAACAGAGTGCCTGCCAGTACTTTGGTGGCCTAAGTGCTGAGTAATGCAGTTAAACCAGTAGGAGATGCGGGCAAAAAATAGACAATTGAATTAGCTTTGGCCAATTGCAGGATAATGCCGATCAGTTTCCGGTCACAATTCAAAGTTTTGGTAACGACCTATAAAGCCCTTCATGGCACCTGACCAGAATATCTCCGGGACCGCCTTCTGCCGCATGAATCCCAGCGACCAGTTAGGTCCCACAGAGTGGGGCTTCTCCGGGTCCTGTCAACTAAACAATGTCTTGGCGGGACCCAGGGGAAGAGCCTTCTCTGTGGCGGCCCTGGCCCTCTCAAACCAACTCCCCCCAGAGATCAGAATTGCCCCCACCCTCCTCACTTTTCGTAAGCTCCTTAAAACCCACCTCTGCCGTCAGGCATGGGGGAACTGACATACTCTTTCCCCCTGGGCCTCTACACTTTATGCATGGTATGTCAGTATGTATGTCTCGGTTTTATAATAAGGGTTTATTATTGGATTGCTACATATTGTTTTTATCACTGTTGTTAGCCGCCCCGAGTCCACGGAGAGGGGCGGCATACAAATCCAATAAATAAATAAATGCAAATGGATGGTGGTGGCAAAGGAAATGGTCCAGGAAAAGATTCTAGCGAATGTTCTGTATGGTTGTGCCCTTAGGGCAGTGTTGGTCCTAGGCCTTCTCTGGGTCTAAAAACACAGACCCCCACCCAGTTACTGCTTTGGTGGACTTGTGTCTGACCACAATACTTTGCCCCTGCTGTTCTTGGGTCATTTTTGACCCAAAACGAAATTTGAGAACCTGTAAAAAGTTTCCTGTATATCTGAAGTCATTACATGACTGCCTCATTTGAGGGTTTCTTTTTTTTTTTTTTGGGGGGGGGGGGGTGTTTTTGCTGGGCGAAAATACTTGTGCTCCTCCAGGTCATTTTTTGACCCGGACTAAAAAAAGCTTGGTTTTAGCTACTGGCAGTGGGGTTTTTTCAATACTTTTTTTGCAAGTATACTAATTTGAACATTTCTGAACACAATGAAATGAAAAGACTTGGACATTGGCATACTAATTTGAACATAATTAAATTAAATTTAAAAATTGATGCTTATTTATTTATTGCTCAGAAAACAGCCTCCCCTCCCCGGCTGTGTGCAATTTTTTCACTATATAGCAGGGGTCCCCAAACTTGGCAAGTTTAAGACTTGTGGACTTCAACTCCCAGAATTCTCTAGCCAGCTATACTGGCTGGAGTATTCTGGGAGTTGAAATTCACAAGTCTTAAAATTGCCAAGTTTGAAGACCTCTGATATATAGATTAGCCTTCCAGTTCCAAATTACATACAGTTTACTAATAAGGTAATTGTACACATGTACTGTACATAACTTTCTGTGTACAGTATTTCCATCTCGTTCAACGGTGCATTTTGTAAAGTCATTTTTTATTACTGTGCCATGAAGTAAGCTAATATGTGCCATTGTGACAAAGGAGAGTGAATGATGGTTTAGTAGGTGGTGTATTCTCACTGCTGTGATACATTGATTGCATGGATGAGCAGATTTGAACAGGGTCTGTTCCAGGGCCCCATAACACGCATGCAGATGCACCCTGCAATTCCAAAAATGAGGATGTAATTTGGAACTTGCAGAATAGCCATGCTGTTATATATTGGCCACTGAAAATATCAAAAAAGCTACTTCTGGTCCTACTAGGTAGGTATTGTAAATTCCATTTTGATAACGGCCATGAAATAAGGTAATGTGTGCCAACTCAGTACTTTTCAGGGAGAATAAAATTTGGCTTTGCAAATGGTCATTGATGGAGGTAAAACTTCTGCTTCCTGGCAAAACACCTGAGAAGCAGCTCTATTCATGAAACGTTATGGAAATTGATTTGCTAATCTTCTGGTCCATTTCAGAGAGAGTAGACAGCTATATATCAGAGTGGACTACATTTCAAGACTTCATTTTAGGAATTTCAGAGACTGTATACTGGTGTATTTCATAGAGGGCCACTGAGAAGCCTTGCTATCTTTCAGGTAGGTGAACTAACTTGTTTTTTTCCCCTTCTCAAAATAATTCAAGTGTTTTAGATTGCATGTTGTAAATTCATGTTTGCCACTGTCAGATTTTTTTCACTCTCTTGTGCTCCATGTGAAAAACATTTTCTTTCCATTGAGATATATTTTGAAAACATCAGCATAGCTGTCACACTACACTTTCTTCTGGGAGAGATTTTCAGCCTTACTGTAACATCTTAGCTCTTTTTGTTGTGAAACATGCTCTAGATATTTTTTCTCTTATTGTTATTGATTTATTTAGTAATTTCTTTTTTTATTTTATAGTGTAGACTCATAATTTGGAAAAAATCCATTGACTGAGTTTGAACTGGTCAGCGCTTCTTCAGAAGAGGATATATCGCAGAAGGTGTGTCTGAGGAGGACCACTTGAAAGCAATCCTGAGAATACAGATTCCGAGGTGGAATACGAAGAGCAAGACATGAAATCCCTTCTAAAAGCGGGGATGAAATGTCAGTCACTCTGGTAGATTGTCTAGTGAAAACATAATAACAGTTACTCCTGCCCCTAAGTATGCTATATCTAGAATATCAGATGTGTCATCAGCCTTCTCATTGTTTCTAAATGTCTATTTTAGATATTATAATAAGAATGTCAAAACATTGAGGAGCAACAGGTTTTGGGGGATAGATGGAAGAAATTAGACTACTATTAGCTGGAATATATAAATCTTATGGTGAATCCACCAAAACTTTGTGGGATTCAAACTGGATGCCACATATTCAGAGCCACAATGTCTCTAAAAAGATTTTTTTTTTTAATTTTAATTTTTTTTTTTAAAGATTTGATGACAAAAAAGACAGAGTTGAAAGAAGAGATCAAGATAAATTAGCCCTGATTAGAAATATTTGGAGTAAATGGGAAGGTGTTGGATTCCATGAGAGGTGCTCGTTTTAGACAGTATATGCCTAGTAAACCAGCGAAGTATGGAATAAAGATGTGGACACTGTGACAGCAAAAAGTTCATATGTTTATGCTGCACAAGCGTATACACAGGGAGTAAACTAGGAGAAAGTGATGAAATAAATCTGGGTATGCGAGTGGTTCTGGATTTGACTGTTGGACTAAAAGGGCAAAATCACATATGATAATTTTTTTACATCTTACAAACTGGGCCAGATGTAGAGAACAAGAAAGCTTACCATGCTGGGCACTATAAGGAAAAAAACCAACCAGAACTACCTAAAGAAGATAACATCATTGTAATGACGCAATGCACCATGACAATCAAATTCGTGATAAGCCAGACAAAAAAAAACCAGACATGATTTTGCATTATAATGCCACAAAAGGGGCAGTTGATACTCTAGGTCAAGCAATATACGCATACATGTGCAAACGCAAAACTAACCAATGGTGATTTATAATAATATGGATGTTTCGGCATACAAAGCATTTGTTTTATGGAGAGAAATTGACCCAAATTGGAAACAACATAAGCTCCATAAAAGAAGAATTTTCATTGAAAGAATTAGGCCATATATTGAAGCCCAGAGCTGAATGAGCATTGTCCCTTATGAAGAGATTCCAGCAGTCTGATCCAGAACGAGGCTCCCTGCCTTCCACCAGCACAGCTACCATGGAAAAAAAAGAGATGTAGCCTCTGCCCTCCCAGTCAGAATAAAACAAGCTATACTTGTGCTGTGTGTAAACAATTTGTTTGCAAAGGACATGCCTCTAATATTTGTAATAAATGTAGAAATGAATGAACCTGTTGTCAAATTTTATACATATAAACGTTTTGTTATTTTTCATTGGTTGTTTTATAAAATATGTTAAGACAAAGTTATATTTAGTAAGATTGAAAGTTATATAAGCTTGTTATTTGTGTGCAGAATACAATAAAGCAAACATACTTGCAAACAGCCTGTGTTATCTTTCTGAGCAACATAAAAAAATAAGCATCAATTTTTTCATTTCATTATGTTCTCATTGTGTTCAGAAATGTTCAAATTAGTATACTAGTGAAAAAAGTATTCAAAAAAATTCCAGTAGCTAAAGTCAACCTTTTTTAAGTCCAACTACTTTCGTAAACTACTTAAGACTCACTTATACCGCCAGGCATGGCGGAGTTGAGACACTTTTCCCCCAGGCTATTTTTTATACTTTGTTTTATGTTTGGTATGAATGTTGCTGTGAGGCTTTTAAGTAATGATAGGGTTTTACATGTTTTTAATATTAGATTTGTTCCACTGTTATGTTGTTTTTATTGCTGTTATGAGCGCCCCGAGAGGGGCGGCATACAAATCTAATAAATATATATAATATAATATATATATATATACGGTACCCGTATGAGCACAAGTGTATAGTAAATGGGAGGAGAACAGCTGTTAAATCAGTGGTTCTCAACCTGGGGGTCATGACCCCTTTCAAACTACTGTTTCACAGGGGTCACAGGCCATTGGGAAAGACAAATTTCCCCTGGTGTGAGGAACTAAAGCTTCTATTCTGGCGCCTTGGATCATATTTTTACAATCCAACCAATCATGCGTTTACGGTGGGGGTGTCCCTCTGTGACCTTCCTGCCAATCAGCTTAAGGCTCTGTTGGGAGAATTGGCACTAGACTTATGGTTGGGGGTCACCACGTCGTTGCATTAGAAAAGTGGAGAACCACTGCTTTAAATAATGCGAATTCACAGAATGGTTCCACATGCACAAGAAAAACAAGTTAAAAGGGAGAAAGCCATTGTTCCATTTTGGTGGATAATGAAAAATCCTTTTCTCTATCACACAATACTAGGGCGAGGGGCCCCTCCCTAAAGCTCCCAGGTGAGAAAGTGAGGACAAATAAAGGGAAATATTTCTTCACCCGAGGGTCCTTGGTTTATGGGATTCCCTTCCAGAAGAGGTCATGACAGCTATCAGCCTGGAGAGCTTCAAAGCAGGATTAGACAGATTCATGGATGCCAAGTGTATCGGTGGTTATTGAAACGGATGTCCATGTGCCGCCTCTATGTTGGTTGAGGCAGACAGGGTTCCCTTGTGTCCCATTTGTTGGGGGTCAAGCGAAAGGGAGAGTCTTGCTTTCTGCTCAAGATCCCCGTGGACAATTGGGGGGCCACTGTGACACAGAAGGCTGGACTCGATGGGCTTTGGCCCCATTCAGCAGGGCTCTTCTTAGGTTCTTATGTCCATTTTAAAAGGGAAGAACTTGCAGGGAAAAAAATGGGAAGGATGGCTTATCTTTTCTGGAGTGTGCAAAACGGAATTGTCAGTAGAGGGAGACCTAAGCCAACGGGAAGGGGCGTGTACGGCTCAGGTGGTGGAATGTGACCCACAAATAGGTGGATAAAAGGAGGCAGGCCTTGGTCAGCCAGTTGGCCGGCATGCCCAGAAGAGGGCAGTCCCTTGGTTGAAATGGCTACGGGTCTGGTTTTTTTCACATGCTGAGGAATCCCCCATCCTGGATTCCTGCCTTTTACAAAAAAATATTTTTTTATATATAAAGTATCTTTATTGTTTTCCAGAAATAAAAAAGTAAAGAAAAGAAAAAGTAAAAAGATAAGGAGTAAAAGCAGTATTTCTCAAATGTTTTGTTCTAATTTAACAGATCTTAATCCATTTCTATTACCTTTCTGATACATTTCTTTATATTTTGTATATTTACATATCATCACAAGTAAATTTTACTAATTAATATAGAAAGAGACACATTGAGAAGTAAAAGAGTAATAAAAGTCATACTTCCTAAGGTAATTATCCTTTTGTATACTGATACTTTGTATTGTTACATTTTCAGCCTTTGTTTCGAATCCATTCATGCCATTTTTCCCAAATTCGTTTACATTTTTTACTTTCAATCCCCTTAATTGAATTTGTCATTTCATCCATCTCAATACATTTATATATTTTATCAATAATTAAGCTCTCCGGTGGAGTTTGTTCATTTTTCCATGTTTGTGCCAATGAGATTCTGACTGCAGTGCTTATATGTCTTATGAGGAAGAGCCTTGGTTTGGTATAAGATCTTTTCCAAATTCCTAAGAGTAAACCTTCTGGTGTGTATCCTATCCTCTCTGTTATAATTTCGGTGAGCCAATTCTGAGTTGTTTTCCATATTCTTTGAATTTTGGGGCAGGACCACCACATATGAAAAAAAGGAACCTTTTTGTTTTTTACATTTCCAACAGGTGTCTTGTAATGTCGGATATATTTTCGCTAATCTTGATGGTGGCATATACCATCTGTAGAAGAGTTTGTAATAATTTTCTTTATAGGCAGCTGACAGTGTTGTTTTAGATATTGTATTCCATGATTTTCCCCAATCTGCTAAATGAATATTTTATGCCACCTTTTTGAGTTAAAACAGTATTGCAAGGAGAGAGAAAAGGAATTCAAAATACTTTTTTTTATTAAAAAAAAGCCCCAAACAATTTTGAAAGTGAAATTTGTTTCAAACTCTGCTTTGCAGCATCTGGTGGAGCTCTTGAGCTAAGAGGAGGAGTGAACACGGCTGGCACAAAACCACAGGCCAGAAATAGACAAACCTGAGGCTTCAGTACAGCTGCTGTCTCAACGGCTCAAGTGGCAGTTTGCAAGACAAGGAAGGGCGAGTAATAAAGGGGTTTCCCATTTTTCTTTTTTTTTTGCAAAAGGCAAACCACCCACCACATATATTTTTTTTTTTTTTAAAAAAATGATCCCCTCCCTTGCAAACCTCAGCCCTCCTGAAAAGAAATAGAGCAGGATTCTCAGAAACGCAAAGCCCACTTTTAGCCTTTATGGCTCAAAAAATCATGCCTTGGGTCCAAAGACTGGGCATCTGCTTCAACTCAATAAACTAGGTTTAACATTAGGATAAACTAGGTTTAACATCAGGCGGTGGGGAAAGCGAGTAGAATGTTTGGCTGCATAGCTAGAGGTATAACAAGCAGGAAGAGGGAGATTGTGATCCCGCTGTATAGAGCGCTGGTGAGACCCCATTTGGAATAATACTGTGTCCAGTTCTGGAGACCTCACCTACAAAAAGATATAGATAAAACTGAACGGGTCCAAAGACGGGCTACAAAAATAGTGGAAGGTCTTAAGCATAAAATTTATCAGGAAAGACTTAATGAACTCAATCTGTAGAATCTGGAGGACAGAAGGAAAAAGGGGGACACAATCAAAATATTTAAATACGTTAAAGGGTTAAATAAGGTTAAGGAGGGAAGTGTTTTTAATAGGAAAGTGAACCCAAGAACAAGGGGGCACAATCTGAGGTCAGTTGGGGGAAAGATCAGAAGCAACGTGAGAAAATATTATTTGACTGAAAGAGTAGTAGGTGCTTGGAACAAACTTCCAGCAGACATGGTTGGTAAATCCACAGTCACTGAATGTAAACATGCCTGGGATAAACATAGATCCATCCTAAGATAAAATACAGGAAATAGTATAAGGGCAGACTACAGTAGTTGGACCAGGAGGTCTTTTTCTGCCGTCAATCTTCTATGTTTCTTGGAGAGGGGTGGCATACAAATCTAATAAATTTATTATGTTTCTAACTTTAGGGATTCTTTATTTATTTTTTATTTATTTATTTATTTGTCAAACAATTATAGGGCGATAATTTGTACATATAAAGCATTAGATAAGTAATGATAAGTCCACAGAGAGGGGCGGCATACAAATCCAATAAATAAATAAAATAAATAAAAATAAATGATAAAAAGTAGACAATAGGACAGGGACGGTAGGCACAATGGTGCGCTTATGCACGCCCCTTACAGACCTCTTAGATTCTTGGAGCTGAAGTCTACCCATCTTTAAGCAGGCTCTCTTGGGAGGGGGATTCTGGGAGTTGAAGTCCAAGGTTAAATTTAGCCGCTTTCCTTTGTGACATCAGCGGTGGTGGTAATGTTCTGTCTGGTTCTTCTGCAAAAGCGAATTGCACAAGGCGGTCGAGGCAAATGCAACAGACTTGTTCCTCCACTCCAAGCCAAACGAAGACGGTGTTTTCTAGCGACTTGGTGTGTGTTGCTATTGTTTTTTAAAGTATTCGACTGGTTCGTCCTCCTATAGGTGGAGGGCAATAGAGGAACCTTTTAACAGCTCGTTCTCCCACCTCAGAGGCAGCAGGATGTGGGTTTGGCTTTGGCTTCACCGTTGCACAAAAGAAGCTTAAGGACAGAACAGGCTTCAATCATGAACCCAGAGGAGCAAACGGTGACTTGGTTGATTTCCATGGGGGCTTTGAATTCCCCCAAAATGAGGGTCGAGGACCCCGTGCAATTCCTCAAAACATCTCTGAAAGACGGCGTTGTCCTTTGTAAACTCCTCCTTCGACTTCTGCCCGGCTCTATCAAAAAGGTAGGACCTTGAACGGTTTGCTGGCTTTCGAAAGATTGTAGATGGACTTTTGCGGAGCCAGAAAAGATCTTTGGGATTTTTGCCTTTCAGGATTAAGAAGTAAATTTTAATTGCATGCAATGGGGGGTGGGGGGAAACATCCTGGTTCCTCACACTGTAGGGCAGTGTTTCTCAAAGAGTGGGGCGGGCCCAGTGAAGGGCTACCAAAATTTTTACTACCACACCGTGGACATCACTTATGTAGGATGTCCTGCATTTTCTTTCAACAAGTTGAGTGCTCTGGGGTGGAGCTCCATTTTTGCTACCTTACTGTGTTCCCCCCCCACCTAGTATGGGCAGTAGCCCACCTTTGGGGGGGTATGGGGCAATACCAGGAGAGGCACGTGACCCCAGGAACGTGCTTTTTTTTTTTTACCTCCACAGGGAGTAGGGGGTATTTTGCACCGAACAATAGCACACAGCACAGAGCAGGAGATACGAAGCGCAAATAGCAAACCCTTAAGAGACACCATGGAAAAGAAAGGAGGAGAGAGACGGAGATCATAAGACAAACGTAACTCTCCCGAAAGCTAAGACGAGGAAATATGATGAAGAATATGTAGCGCTTGGCTTCACTGGGACTACGGTGGGAGACGAGGAAAGACCGGGATGTTTACTATGTCTAAAAATGTTGGCAGTGGACAGCATGAAGCCAAATAATTTAAGGCATCGCTTAAACACATGACACCCCAATCTGATAATCTGCTTGCTTTTTTTTTTTTTCAATGAAAACATGCCAGATAATTGCAAGCAACTATTCTGGTAGAGAGTTGGGGAGGCGGACACGAAATGTTTACTTGGGGGAGGGGGCCTGGGGGGCATAACATAAAATAATTGAGAAGCACTGCTTTACGGATAGGATCCCATATTCCCAGGGGAACCATAAGAAGCCCTGAAGATCTTGGAACAGTGCAAAGAAACAGAAAATATTTGATTCCTTTACAATCCAGTAGAATTCTTTCAGCTGGCAGAGTGGAAGAACGCGTCCAGTTTCTGGAATACTGTATAACCAAAGAAGACAAAATCAAAGAGGTTTTCCAATTTATAACAAGGTCCTTTTAGAGAGAGAAGAAGAGAGGGAATGTCTGGAGCCAATCCAAAATACTATTAGTTTTCTCGAAAGTTGTGCCACTCAAGCACAGATCTGGATTCAAGGCAGAGCCACCAGCTCAAATGGGACCCTACAAATTATTTCAGGTTTTCCCCCCCTCTCCTTCCACTCCTGTTCCCAGGCTATTGATTTTCAAAAGAGGGACGACTTAAGGGAGAGGATATTAACACTGATTTAAAAATCCATATACGTGGAAATTGAGAAGCCCTCCAGCAGAATACAGAAGTGGGAGATCTCTGAACTTTTAGACCCCCCCCCCCCCCCCGAGCATTTGGAAAGTGCAAGAGACCAATGGAAAACACCAACAAAGAAAGAAAGCGGAAGAAATAAACCATGTTGTCTCTTCGCCATTGTCTTGAGAGTTTGTTTCTCTCTTGAAAAAAAGGAAGTGTTTCTTGGAGTGCCCTCCCTCTCGAAATTGCTCTGCAGAAGTATTTAAAGTAGGGATCTCCAAACCTGGCAACTTTTAGGACTTGTGGACTTCAGCTCCCAGAATTCCTCGTGCTAGCTGAGGAATTCTGGGAGTTGAAGTCCACGAGTCTTAAAGGTTGTCGCCTTTGAAGGTCCCTGGTTTACAAGACCCTTTCAACCAGCCAACTTTCTTCCCCTATAACTCCGAGTGAGCCAATCCTGTAGGGGAGGATTTTTTAAAAAAAAGGAGCTAGAGGTATCACAAGCAGGAAGAGTGAGATTGTGATCCCGCTGTATAGAGCATTGGTGAGACCACATTTGGAATAATACTGTGTCCAGTTCTGGAGACCTCACTTACAAAGAGAGATTGATCAAATTGAACGTGTCCAAAAACGGGCTACAAAAATGGTGGAAGGTCTTAAGCATAAAACTTTTTGTTTTATGTTTGGTATGAATGTGTTGTTTGGTTTTTTAAATATGATAGGGTTTTATATGTTTTTTTAATATTAGATTTGTTTGGCATTAATATTGTTTTTATTATTGTTGTGAGCCGCCCCGAGTCTTCGGAGAGGGGCAGCATACAAATCTAATATATTATTATTATTATTATTATTATTATTATTATTATTATTATTATTATTATTAGGAAAGACTTCATGGATTCCATCTGTCTAGTCTGGAGGACAGAAGGGAAAGGGGGAACATGATCGAAACATTTAAAGATCTTAAAGGGTTAAATAAGGTTCAGGAGGGAAGTGTTTTTAATAGGAGAGTGAACACAAGAACAAGGGGGCACAATCTGAGGTTAGTTGGGGGAAAGATCAGAAGCAACGTGAGAAAATATTATTTGATTGAAAGAGTAGTAGATGCTTGGAACAAACTTCCAGCAGACGTGGTAGATAAATCCACAGTAACTGAATTTAAACATGCCTGGGATAAACACAGATCCATCCTACGATAAAATACAGGAAAGAGTATAAAGGCAGACTAGATGGACCAGGAGGTCTTTTTCTGCCGTCAATCTTCTATGTTTATAACACCGTAGTGTTAATTGGCCTGGATTTAAAAACAAAACAAGTTATTCCAAAATTTGACCGCCTGGTGCTTCAAATCCATTGCTTTATTTCAGCCATTTCCTGCCCGCATGACTGTTGCTCTCAGCTTCTGCTTCTTTAGTTGTGGAAGATCTGCTGATGTTGCTTCTTATGGGGCAAAGAAGAACAAGACCCATAGGCAGGAAGTTGCACCCCTGGCCTGGAATTTGAGGAATCTCCAATTCCAGACAGCCGCTGCAGACTTGATGTGAACAGTTTGGGCATCCTTTGGCAACATGACGGCTACTTTATTTTTCCTCCAAAAAAAAGATTAAAAACATGATGAGCCTCACAGCACACAGAGGGATTGCATTTTCAATACAGTTTTACTTGGGCAGCTCAGTCAATTACCATATGTATAAGATACACCCTTTTCCTCCCTAAAACAGGCTGATAATTTGGGTGCATCTTATACTCTGAATGTAGCTTTTTTCCCCAGCCCTAACTAGCTGCTAACGATCTTCCCAGCTCTTCCCTTGCAGGCTCTTTCATTGTTACTCTCTGCAAAGAATGTTTTCCAAAGCAGGCTTTTTTCCCCATTGCTCTAACTTGCTCCAAACAAGTTTCTTTCCAGCCCTAACCAGGTGCTAACAATGTCCCCAGCTCTTTCCAGCTTGCAAGCTTTTTCATTGTTACTCTCTGCAAAGAATGTTTTCCAAACTCTGTCCTTGTAGATTGTTTTTTCATTGCTTTACTTGCTCTGAATATTCATTTCCAGACCTCACCAGGTGTTAACAATATTCCCAGCTCTTACTGGCTTGCAAGCTCTTTCATTGTTACTCTCTCCAAAAAGGGTTTCTTTAAGCCCTAACCAGGGGATAAAATAATGTGCTGTAGCTGACCAGACTAAGGATGCTAGCCAGATGAATATCTGGTAAGCAGATTCTTTTCTTAGAAACATAGAAACATAGAAGACTGACGACAGAAAAAGACCTCATGGTCCATCTAGTCTGCCCTTATACTATTTCCTGTATTTTATCTTACAATGGATATATGTTTATCCCAGGCATGTTTAAATTCAGTTACTGTGGATTTACCAACCACGTCTGCTGGAAGTTTGTTCCAAGGATCTACTACTCTTTCAGTAAAATAATATTTTCTCACGTTGCTTCTGATCTTTCCCCCAACTAACCTCAGATTGTGCCCCCTTGTCCTTGTGTTCACTTTCCTATTAAAAACACTTCCTCCCTGAACCTTATTTAACCCTTTAACATATTTAAATGTTTCGATCATGTCCCCCCCTTTTCCTTCTGTCTTCCAGACTATACAGATTGAGTTCATGAAGTCTTTCCTGATACGTTTTATGCTTAAGACCTTCCACCATTCTTGTAGCCCGTCTTTGGACCCCGTTCAATTTTGTCAATATCTTTTTGTAGGTGAGGTCTTCAAAACTAAGACTCCAAAATCTTAGACTCCAAAAATACAATTAATCTTCCTTGTGCTCAATAGAACCAGCCTAAGACGGGTGAAATATAAATAATCATTTTAAAAGCTAAATAAAAATAAAAATATTGAAATACACAGAAGGGTATTCTGCTAGGAGTGGAGGAGTGGAGGGCTCTTCTAGTAAAGTATCTCTGGACATTTTCTAAAGCGTTTATGTCCGAAATGTGGTGTCGGTTCCAGACAGATGAGCTGTATTCAAGGATTGGTCTAGCAAAAGTTCACTCATCTTTTGTCCTTCTTTTGAAAACATCCTTCTAAACCCTGACTGTTACAGCCAGAGATGAGGCCATCATTGGTGCTCAATCAGCAAAGCAGGAAATCCTAAGAGCAGCCACAAAACTAAAGACTTGGAAACCGTCTCTCTGTAAACGAAACAGCCTTCACTCACCCTCATTGTTTTCCCCAGAAATACCTGTCAGAAATGGATTCCTATCCCTATCTGGACCGGGACTCACTGCTCACAGTCACTCATGCCCTCATCACCTCGAGGTTTGACTACTGTAATGCTCTCTACATGGGGCGACCTTTGAAGAGTGTTCGGAAACTTCAGATCGTGCAGAACGCAGCTGCGAGAGCAGTCATGGGCTTCCCTAGGTATTCCCATGTTACACCAACACTCCGCAGTCTGCATTGGTTGCCGATCAATTTCCGGTCACAATTCAAAGTGTTGGTTATGACCTTTAAAGCCCTTCATGGCATTGGACCAGAATATCTCTGAGACCGCCTTCTGCCGCATGAATCCCAGCGACTGATTAGGTCCCACAGAGTGGGCCTTCTCCGGGTCCCGTCAACTAAACAATGTCGGTTGGCAGGCCCCAGGGGAAGAGCCTTCTCTGTGGCGGCCCCGACTCTCTGGAACCAACTCCCCCCAGAGATTAGAACTGCCCCTACTCTCCTTGCCTTTCATAAGCTCCTTAAAACCCACCTTTGTCGTCAGGCATGGGGGAACTGAGACATCTCCCCCGGGCATATACAATTTATGCATGGTATGTTTGTATGTATGTTTGCTTATTAAATGGGCTTTTTTAAATATTTTAAATTATAATTTAGATTTGTCATGAATTGTTTTATTTTGTTGTGAGCCGCCCCGAGTCTACGGAGACGGGCGGCATACAAATCTAAATAATAAATAAAATAAATAAATAAATTCCTAGCGAAGAAAGCAAGATTTTTTTTTCAGGTTCTAAGGTCCTTGTGAGCTTCAGAAGGCAGTTTCAAGCGGTTTATTCCATTTTTAGTGGGGTTGTTGTGTACCTTTCCTCTCTTCAAAGAACTTCCCCGTTTCTCAAGAAGAAAGGAAAGAAAAAGAAATCAACCAGAGCTACAAAACCAGAAAGACTAGAATTATAATTAGAAGGTTTGGCAACCTTAGTTCAAATGCAGCTGTAACTGTTTTAAGGATCAAATTTGCATGGGAGCAAGTCTTTGAAAGACAAGACCTGGCTTTAAAGGTGGCCATTAACACCTGAAATTAGGCTGGCCAACAGCCTGGAGCAGTCCAGACAAAGTCCCTTGTGTAGCTTCTCCTATCCAATATCCAAGAAGCCCAACTGAATCAACCAAGCGGGTCAGAAGCCACCTAAGAAATTACTCTTTTCCTTGCTGGGATCCTTCTCCTTCCTCTTGAAGGCCTTGTGCTGTCTCACTCGTCTTACAAGCTATCTAGCTCTCTGCAGAAGACCTCCTCCATTGATGCTAAAGATAGATATAGATAGATAGATAGATAGATAGATAGATAGATAGATAGATAGATAGATAGATAGATAGATAGGCAGGCAGGCAGGCAGGCAGGCAGGCAGACAGACAGAGATAGGGAGGGAGGGAGGGAGGGAGGGGGAGAGAGCGGGGGGGGAGGCTGTGTGCTCCCTCCCATATTTGTCTATACCAGAGTGATTCAACAGAAAAAAAAACATATGGCTCTTCCCTGGTACAAAACCTGAGTGGAGGAGATCCTGAGGTTTAGAGGTTAAAGCTGTCACCTTCCAAGTTGGAGCCCACAGGTTCAAATCCCAGTAAAGGTATGGCTAGCTGAAAAGAGCAAAAGGGCTTGAAATAGATCTATACTAATCTCCCTTCCTTTTCATTATCAGCAAAAATATGTGACAGAAAGATAGATAGATAGATAGATAGATAGATAGATAGAGGAAGAAAGAAAGGAAGAAAGAAAGAAAGAAAGAAAGAAAGAAAGAGAAAGGAAAGAAAGAAAGAAAGAAAGAAAGAAAGAAAGAAAGAAAGAAAGAAAGAAGTGGATAGATGGATAATGATGGGTGGGTAGACAGAGAGACATGGATAGATAGATAGATGGATGGGTGGATGGATGGATAGATAGATAGATAGATAGATAGAAGAACAGAGTTGGAAGGGACCTTGGAGGTCATCTACTCCAACCCCCACCCACCCACCCACCCACCCAAGCAGAAGGCCCAACACCCTTTCTGACAGATGTCAGTCCAGTCTCTTCTTGAAAGCCTCCAGCGATGAAGCCCCCACAACTTCTGAAGGCAACTTCTGTTCCATCGTTCGATTGTTCTCACGGTCAGAAAAGGCCTCTTTTTCCCTAGGTTAAATCCACTTGGTCCATCACCCATAAATGTTCCCAGAATTGCTCAGCAGAGGCATCGCTTCCTCCAGTTCATATGTCTCTTCATCGCCAACCATCTTTCTCTTCCGAGGAGAGGGCATCTTATGGGGCCGTCCTTCAGCGCTAAGTCCTCAAGCTCTGGTTGGCTTTGGATTCATTTGTTCCATGGTTCTTCCTGAGCTGACAGCTTGTCTCTCCCCCCCCCCTTTCCCCACCCACCCGCAGTCCAACGTCTTGTGAAAATGCAGCGAGCACCAATCTGTCTCCTTCCTTTGTACGAACACTCAGGGCAAATGTTCTTTGAGAACAAAAGTGAGCCAGCTGACAGGAGTTGTCACAAGTTTCCAAATCTGTTGACTGTCGGATTTCGGTTCTTTTTTAGTATTGCCTGGAGCCCAAGACGGAAGCCGATTGCCTTGGCAATATCCAACAGTTTTTAAACGGGTGTGCGGAGCTGAAAGTGGAGGTAAGCGGCAACAGATAACAGCGCCGGGGAAGGGTCTTTGGATGGGTAGACGGTGGGTGGTAAGGAAGAGCTGCTGCGACTGGATGCCCTGAGCCAACGGTACCCCTTGAGGAGGTCTTCCTTGGGTTGAAGGAAGACGGAGGATTGTCTAGGTGGTTGTAGTAGAGCAGTGATTTTCAACCTTTTTTGAGCCGTGGCACATTTTTTACATTTACAAAATCCTGGGGCACACCACCAACCAAAATGACACTCTAAGACAGTACATATTATACATATTATCCCCCCTTGTGTGTGTGTGTATATATATACACACTCTTGAACCATTTCCAAAAACAGATGAGGGCTGTGGGGGTTTTTGCTCTCTTATTCTTTCCAAAAACAAGTGAGGGCTGGGAGGTTTTCCTCTCTTATTCTTTGGGTGCTTTTTATCATATGCTTTAAATCAAGAGTCAATTCTCTCTCTCTTTTGTTTCTATCTCTTTTCTTTCATTCTCTGCCTCAATCATTTTCTCATTTCTTTTTTCTCCCCTTTTTTCTCTCATTTCTCTCTCTTTCTCCCTTCCTCTCCTTGTCTCTCTCTTTCTTGCTTTCTTTCTCTCACTCACTCTTTTTCTGTCTCTCTTGCTTTCTCTCTCTTTCTCTCTCTTGTTTTTTCTCTCTCTTGCTTTCTTTCTCTCTCTCACTCTATCTCTCTCGCTTCCTCTCTCTCTCTCTTGCTTTCTTTCTTGCTTTTTCTCTCTCTCTCTTGCTTTCTTTCTCTCTCGCTTTCTTTCTCTTTCTCTCTCTCTTTCTCTCTCCCCTCTCGCGGCACACCTGACCATGGGCTGCGGCACATTAGTGTGCCACGGCACACTGGTTGAAAAACACTGTAGTAGAGGACCAGTCGTGGCTGATCTTCCATCTGCAAAATAATATATCTAAATAAATCCATTTTGGTTGGCGAGAGGGGTTTATTTCCAGCCTTGGGCTTCCATCGGAAATAACCAGCAGCTGAATCCAATACATTTTGTAAAGATGGAAAGATGGGTAGGTAGGTAGGTAGGTTGGTAGACAGACAGACAGACAGACAGACAGACAGAAAAGACCGATGATAGGCAGATAGGTAGAGATAGGTATGTAGTTAGGTAGATAGACAGACAGATGATAGGTAAATAAGTAGAGATAGGTAAATAGGTAGGTAGATAGACAGATGGTAGATAGATATACAGACAGACAGACAGATGATAGGTAGATAGGTAGAGATAGCTAGGTAGTTAGGTAGACAGACAGACAGACAGACAGATGATAGATAGATAAACAGACAGACAGACAGATAATAGGTAGATAAGTAGAGAGATAGGTAGGTAGGTAGACAGACAGACAGATGATAGGTAGACAGACAGACAGACAGATGATAGGTAGATAGGTAGAGATAGATAGGAAGGTAAGGTAGGTAGGTAGACAGACAGACAGACAGACAGACAGAGAGATGATACATAGATAGACAGATGATAGGTAGATAGGTAGATAGATAGGTAGGCAGGTAGATAGGTAGATAGATAGACAGACAGACAGACAGAGAGATGATAGATGATAGACAGACAGACAGACAGACAGACAGACAGATAATAAAGATAATAGACCGATAGATAGATAGATGCACAGGCAGTCAGACAGATATAGAATGGATGGGTGAATGGATCAATTGATGGATGGATGGATAATTATGGGTGAGTAGACAGATGGACATGAATGGAGGGAGGGAGGGGAGGATGGATGGATGGGTAAGGATGGGTGGGTAGACAGAGAGACATGGATGGCTGGATGGATTGATGAATGGATGGACGGACCGACGGATGGAACAAGAGAGAGCTGAGATTAGAGAAGCTCTCAGCAGGGGCTTTCTTTGAATCCAGACAATCTCCAGGCCTGGAGGCAGCTCCTCAGTCCTGAACTCTCTCGGAGTTCAGACCTTCTCAGAGAGGCTTCCCTCCAGTCGCCCCAATCCGGAGTCCAGCTAACGCAAGAACCGGACCGGCAGGTTTTGAGGCTTCCCAAGGGCGAGCCGCCTTTCCCCAGTCTCGTCTCTTTCGGTTGTATCTTCTCTTCAGGAAGGCTGGTGGTTCCCTTTGCTTTTCCCTGGCCGCCTGCTCCGCTTCCTGGGTTTAAAGACCCACCTAGGGGGGGGGGAGATGGAGGGTCGGTTGCAGGGGGGGCGTGGAAGAGAAGAAACCCACAATGGAAAAAATCGGGTGATTGCAATTCTGCACCACCAAGTCTCACCAGGTGCCATCTGTGAGTCTGGGGAGGGGATTCCTCCCCCCTTTCCCAGCCCCCTCCCATTGTTCCAGGGGGGGGACAGATTGTTTCTGGCTAATGATTCAGTTCCTGGCCCAGAACAAGGTGGGGCAAAGTGCCAATATTTGTAGAATAGAATAGAATAGAATAAAGGATAGAATAGAATAAAATAGAGAATAGAATAGAATAAAGAATAGAATAGAGAATAGAATAGAATAAAGAATAGAATAGAATAAAATAGAGAATAGAATAAAATAGAGAATAGAATAAAGAATAGAATAGAATAAAATAGAGAATAGAATACAGAATAGAATAGAATAAAGAATAGAATAAAGAATAGAATAGAATAAAGAATAAAATAGAATAAAGAATAAAATAGAATAGAATAAAGAATAGACTATAGAATAGAATAGAATGCCTGGATTCGATCTGGTGGTCATAATTGGGAAGGGGGTAGGTGTGAAAAAGGCCAGCTTCCAAGGGACGCCGCCTGTATCCCACCCACCCACTAGAAGAGCCCTCCACTCCTCCACTCGCATCAGAATCCCCTACTACAGAACTAGACTCACAATCCTAGGTTTAGAAAGCTTAGAACTACGTCGCCTTAAACAGGACCTAAGCAGAGCCCATAAAATCATCTGCTGCAACGTCCTTCCTGGATGGCTGCTTCAGCTTCAACCACAACAACACACGAGCACAGAACAGATACCAGCCCCCGCTCTAAACTCGACTGCAGGAAATACAACTTCAGTAACCGAGTTCTAACGCAACACAGTTCTAGGCTGCATTAACAGAGGGAGAGAATCAAGATCACGTGAAGGGTTAATACCACTTTACAAGGCCTTGGTAAGGCCACCATTGGAATACTGCACTCAGTTTTGGTCGCCATGATATGAAAAGGATGTTGAGACTCTAGAAAAAGTGCAGAGAAGAGCGACAAACATGTTTAAGGGACTGGAGGCTAAAACATATGAAGAATGGTTGCAGGAACTGGGCATGGCTAGTTTAATGAAAAGGGGGACCAGTGAAGACATGATAGCAATCTTCTAATATCTCATTGGTTGCCACAAAGAAGAGGGAGTCAACCTATTCTCCAAAGCACCTGAGAGTAGAACAAGAAGCAATGGGTGGAAACTAAACAAGGAGAGAAGTAACTTAGAACTAAGGAGAAATTTCCTGACAGTCAGAACGGTTGATCAGTGGAACAGAAGTTGCCTCCAGAAGTTGTGACTGGCCCAACACTGGAGGTTTTTAAGCAGATGTTGGATAACCTTCTGTCTGAAGTAGTGTAGGGTTTCCTGCCTAAGCCGGGGGTTGGACTAGAAGACCTCCAAGGTCCCTTCCAACTCTGTTGTATTTATTACAAGCCCTGCAGATCGCACCACCACCGGGCTGGAGGGGGGGGGGAGGCAGCTGGCTCCGGCGAAGGCAGGCGGGGCGAGGGCGCTTCCCTGCAGCCGAAGCGGCGGTGGGGGCGCTCCGGAGCATCGCCCCTGCCTGGCTGCCTCCCGCTGCCGCCGCCTGTCACTTCCCCTGCTTTGCGCCGCCCGCCCGGCATCCAGCTCCGGGTCAGCCCGTCCCTGCCCAACGGGGCTCCGCGATCCGCAGGCGGGCGGGCTGGAGCGCAGCGCTTGAACCCCCGGAGCCTTTGCCTTCCTTGCTTTCTTTCGTTGCTTTCTCCTCTTCCTCCTTCTTCTCTTCCTTTTCTTCCTCCTTCTCTCCCTTCTCTTCCTTTTCCTCCTCTTCTCTTCTTTCTCTTCCTCCTACTCCTCTTCCTCCTACTCCTCTTCCTCCTTCTTTTCCTCCTTCTCTTCCTCCTCCTCTTTCTTCTCTTCCTCCTCCTCCTTTTCCTTCTCTCCTTCTTTCTTCTCTTCTTTCTCTTCCTCCTTCTCCACCTTCTCTTCCTTCTCTCCCTCCTCCTCCTTCTCTTCCTCATCTTCCTCCTCCTCCTCCAGCTCCGCGTCCCCTCGGCGCCTCTCCACCCCGCGCAGGGGCTCCCCAGGCCGACCCCCGGCCCGTCTCCGTCCCTTCCCGGGCCTTGCAGGTAAGCCGCCGTCTCTTCCCTCGCCCGCTTTCTCTCCGGAGCCTCCCGGGTCCCGGTTTCTTTTGGGGCGACCCAAAGAGAAGGAAAAAACCCCAGCTGCTGCGCCCCTCCGTCCTTTTTTCCTTCCTTCCCCGCCGGCCTTGGGTCTCGCCCGACCCTCCAGATGTTGCAAGGGGTCCCCTTCCACATCTGTCGGGCGTCCTCTTGCTGTGCAGAATCCTTGGGTGCTTCCAGAGCCCGTTGGATGTCGGGATTGGACATCCAGGCCCATCCTCCCCTGCTAGCCTTTGCTCTCCGTGGAGGGAGGGGGTGATATTCCAGTTGGAAGGGCTCTTGGTCCTGCTTGGTGGTCAGTCGGGGCTCTTAGAGGTCAAGCTGGGAATTCTGCTGTCCCTCCAGAAAAACGATTTCATGTTTTTATTTATCCTGCTGTCCCTCCAGAAACAGCTTCATGATTTATATTTCTCCTGCCTTAAGAATTGCTCCTCTTAGAGGCAGAAGTAATAAGGGGGGGGGGGGGGAGAACTGAAGAGTCTGGGGGGGAGAGACAGGGGGCAGGCAAGGGGGCTGGCAATTGAAAGTCCAGAAGGGGCATCCTGGGACCCCCTGAAGGGTGAAAAAAGCTGGGACAATTGGGCAATGTCTTTCCTTGGGGTGAAGTTGCACAGGCAAGAATTACCCCCAACCTGGTGGTTTTTAAAACCTGTGGACTTCAACTCCCAGAATTCCCCAGCCAGCTGTCTTCAAATGACCAAGTTTGGAGACAGCCCCCTCCCCTGTTCTATTTAACTATTGATTTTATTTTATTTGTTTTGTTTATTTTTCAAACATGTATAGGATAGTAGTAGCTTGTATAAACGTAACAGAAATAAAAAAGTAACGATAAATGAGGACAATAGGACAGGGATGGTAGGCACAGTGGTGCGCTTATCTTAGAAACGGGGAGAGGTGGACGTTAGACAGTCTAAGGTTAAAATTTGGGGGGGTTGGGGGAGAAACCACAGAGTCAGGTAGCGCATTAAAGGCATTGCTCACTCTATTGCTGAAGTCGTGTTTTCTGCAGTCGAGTTTACATTGAGTTTGCATCTATTACATGCTCTTGTGTTGTTGTTGTTAAAGGTGAAGTAGTCGCTAACAGGAAGCACATTATAATGTATGCTTTTGTGAACAACAGTTAAATCAATTCGGAGGCGACATAGTTGTAAATTTTCTAAACGTAGTGTTTGAAGTCTAGAGAACTAAGGTAATTTGTTAGGTGATTTGTTTATTTATTTGTTTATTTAATTTGATTGTTTAATGTGTTTGTTTTTTATCTAAATAATAATAATAATAATAATAATAATAATAATAATAATATTTCTATGCCACCCTTTTCAAAATTTTAACCTTAATCTAACGTCGACCTCTCCCCGTTTCTAAGAGGTCTGTAAGGGCCGTGCATAAGCGCACCACTGTGCCTATCATCCCTGTCCTATTGGCCTCATTTATCGTTACTTTTTTATTTCTGTAACGTTTATACAAACCAGTACTACTATCCTATACATGTTTGAAAAATAAATAAAACAAAACAAATAAAATCAACATAATGAAAACAACCATTCTTCCCTAAATTATAATTTATTAATACCAAAATATGTTACGAAAAAAGAAAAGGGAATTTTCCAATTGTGCACATGGTGGAATGCCTCTTATGAAACGATGCACGGCATTCTGGCTGCCACAGATGGTGCCCCTTCTTCTCCCCCCCCCCAAAAGCCCTTTCATTAGTCATTCCTACCGCTATGGCGCTTTTTATCCTGGTCTGTCTTAATGGGAGAAATCGTAGACTAAAATAGAGCTGCAAGGGACCTTGGAGGTCTTCTAGTCCAACCCCCAGCTCAAGCAAGAAATCCAATACGATTCTCGACAAATGACTCCCCAAACTCTTCTTTAAAAACCTCCCGTGTTGGAGCACCCACAACTTCTGGTGGCAAGCCGTCCCACTGGTTAACTGTCCTCGCTGTTAGGAAATTTCTCCTTAATTCCAGGTTTGCTTCTCCCCTTGGTTAGTTTCCACCCATTGCTTCTTATCTTCCCTTCTGGGGCTTTGGAAAATAAGCCGACCCCCTGCTTCTTTGTGGGAGCCCCTCAAATACTGGAAGACTCTTGTTTTATGTTTATTTTATTTGTCAAACATGTATGCCCATGTTACACCAACACTCCGCAGTCTGCATTGGTTGCCAATCAATTTCCGGTCACAATTCAAAGTGTTGGTTATGACCTATAAAGCCCTTCACGGCACCGGACCAGAATATCTCCGGAACCGCCTTCTGACGCACGAATCCCAGCGACCGGTTAGGTCCCACAGAGTTGGCTTTCTCTGGGTCCTGTCGACGAAACAATATCGTTTGGTGGGACCCAGGAGAAGAGCCTTCTCTGTGGCGGCCCCGACCCTCTGGAACCAGCTCCCCCCGGAGATCAGAACTGCCCCACCCTCCTTGCCTTTCGTAAAGTTCTTAAGACCCATCTCTGCTGTCAGGCATGGGGGAACTGAGACATCTCCCCCGGGCCTATACAGTTTGTACATGGTATGTTTGTGTGTATGTTTGCTTTTAATAATGGGGTTTTAGTGTTTTTAAAATTATTAGATTTGTTCTTACATTGTCTTTGTTATTGTTGTGAGCCGTCCCGAGTCTACAGAGAGGGGCGGCATACAAATCTAATAAATAAATTAAATAAATAAATAAATAAATAAATGTATAGTATAGTAATAAACCTAACATAAGTAAAAAAGTAACGATAAAAGCGGTCAATAGGACATTAGTACAAGGATAGTAGGAACAGTTGTGCGCTTATGCACGCCCCTTACAGACCTCTTAGAAATGGGGAGAGGTCGACTGTAGACCATCTAAGGTTAAAATTTGGGGGGTTAGGAGTAGAAACCACAAAGTCAGGTATTGTTGAAGTTATATTTTCTGCAGTCGTATTTGGAGCAGTTTACAGTTTACAAGTCTGCGGAGAAGGGCGGAATACAAATCTAATAAATTATTATTATTATTATTATTATTATTATTATTATTATTACATTGAGTTTGAATCTATTATGTGCTTGGGTGTTGCTGTGGTTGAAGGTGAAGTAGTCATGAACAGGAAGGACATTTTGCTATATGATTTTATGAACTATACTGCTAAAAAAAACCCAAAGGGAACACTCAAATAACACATCCTAGAGCTGAACGAATGCAATATTCTCATTGAATATTTCATTTGCACAACTATTCAATTTGCACAACAGCATGTGAAATTGACTGTCAGTCAGTGTTGCTTCCTAAGTGGACAGTTTAATTTCACAGAAGTTTGATTTACTTGAAGTCATATTCTGTTTTTAAAGTGTTCCCTTTATTTTTTTTTGAGCAGTGTACATTTAGATCGGAATACTTTATCAGAATATTGTGTGAATTCAGCTATGTGATTATTTCCAACACTAGAATACCACTGTGTGATTTTGTTTCTGATTGCATCGCTTATCTGAGTGTGTATTTACGGGTAGATAACAATCTTGGGAAAATGGACGATATTTGTTTGCAAGAACAAAATGTATTCCAACACACATCTCCTGTGACCATGCGCTGATCCTGCCTTAAACCAGCCATAAATGTGGCCTCTGCTATTAAATTGCCAGAGAAGAGATAGAACCACAATCCAGAATCACGGAGTGGCATAGATTATAGTTTGGCCCTGCAAACTGTTCTTCAAATAAACAAACCCTGTTCCTTTCTTTAGAACTCTAAATTACAGTCTTGAGACCACGGAATAGCCCTGGGTTGGCCTGGCATGCACAGAAAACCACAGCAGCATAGCGTTTGGGGGGTCAGATGCAAAACAGCTGACGTCCAGGGAAAAAGTTACTTTTAAAATTTAACTCGCCTTTAGTGAAACAGTCTGTCTCGAAGATTTATTTATTTATTTAGTCCAGTACATAATACTCATTGAAGAGAATAGATATTTAGTAATACAACTAAAGAAACGAATTGAAGAAAAGATATAAGAGTATAGGTGAACAAATTTGAAAGGAAGAAAAGATAAATGAGATAAGGAGAGACAATGGGACAGGGGACGGAAGGCACGCTGGTGCACTTATTCACGCCCCTTACTGACCTCTAAGGAACCTGGAGAGGTCAATCGTGGATAGTCTAAGGGAAAAATGTTGGGGGTTAGGGGTTGACACTACTGAGTCCGGTAATGAGTTCTATGCTTCGACAACTCGGTTGTTGAAGTGTCATAATTTTTACAGTCAAGTTTGGAGCGGTTAATATTAAGTTTGAATCTGTTGCGTGCTCTTGTGTTGTTGCGGTTGAAGCTGAAGTAGTCCTTGACAGGTAGAACATTGCAGCATAAGATCTTGTGGGCAATACTTAGATCGTGTTTTAGGCGTCGCAGTTCTAAGCTTTCAAGACCAAGGATTGATAGTCTGCTTTCGTAGGGCATTCTGTTTCGAGTGGAGGAGTGAATGGCTCTTCTGGTGAACTATCTTTGGATATTTTCAAGGGTGTTGATGTCCGAGATGTGGCATGGGTTCCAGACAGATGAACTGTATTAAAGGATGGGTCTGGCAAAAGTTTTGTAGGCTCTGGTGAGTAGTGTGAAATTGCCGGAGCAGAAGCTGCGTAGGATCAGGTTAACAACTCTAGAAGCCTTTTTAGCGATATTGTTGCAGTGGGCTTTAGCACTTAGATCATTTGATGTTAGTATTCCAAGGTCTTTTACTGAGTGGGGGTTGGCTGGGAGATTTTGTTTATTCAGTTTATATGATGGTGGAGCTGCCCTTTGGGTAAATGGATTCTGCAGCTTCTCAGTCTGGAACCCACATTGCATTTCGGACATATAGAAAATGTCCAGAGATACTTTACTAGAAGAGCCCTCCATTCCTCCACTCCCAACAGAATCCCCTACGCAACTAGACTTACAATCCGAGGTTTAGAAAGCTTAGAACTACGTCGCCTTAAAGATAACCTAAGCATGACTCATAAAATCATCAGCTACAATGTCCTTCCTGTCAACGACTACTTCAGCTTCAACCACAACTACGCACGAGCACACGACAGATACAAATTTAAAGTAAACTGAAAGAGTCGTAGATGTTTGGAACAAACTTCCAGCAGACGTGGTTGGTAAATCCACAGGAACTGAATTTAAACATGCCTGGGATAAACATAGATCCATCCTAAGATAAAATACCTCCGGAACCGCCTGCTACCGCACAAATCCCAGCGACCGATAAGGTCCCACAGAGTTGACCTTCTCTGGGTCCCGTCGACTAAACAATGTCGTTTGGCGGGCCCCAGGGGAAGAGCCTTCTCTGTGGCGGCCCCGGCCCTCTGGAACCAACTTGCCCAAGAGATTAGAATTGCCCCCACCCTCCCTGTCTTTCGTAAACTACTCAAGACTCATTTATACCACCAGGCATGGGGGAGTTGAGATATTCCTTCCCCTAGGCCATTACAAGTTATGCATGGTATGTTTGTGTGTATGTTTGGTTTTTATAAATAAGGGTTTTTAGCTGTTTTATTATTGGATTGTCACATGCTGTTTTTATCATTGTTGTTAGCTGCCCCGAGTCTACGGAGAGGGGCGGCATGCAAATCCAATATATTATTATTATTATTATTATTATTATTATTATTATTATTATTATTATGTAGTATAAGGGCAGACTAGATGGACCAGGAGGTCTTTTTGTGCCGTCAATCTTCTATGTTTCTATGTTAAACCGCTCTAAACGTGACTGCAGGAAATACGACTGTAGTAACCGAGTAGTTGATGCCTGGAATTCACTACCAGACTCTGTAGTATCATCACCTAACTCCCAAAACTTTACTCTTAGACTCTCCACTGTTGTCCACTCCCAATTCCTAAGAGGTCAGTAAGGGGCCTGCATAAGTGCACCAGTGTGCCTTCCGTCCCCTGTCCTAATGTTTCTCTCTTACTAGTATTTTAAGGAGCAAAATGCACCAAAGCCAACCAGTTGCTACAAGAAGGTGGGATGAATGTGAAAAACCCAAGCAAATCTAAATATATCCATCCCTCAAAATTAAAGCCAGAATGGGGCTGTGTTAAAAGTATCGGTGTTGACTCATCGACGTGGCTGTTTATTTTTTAGAAAATCCCAGCGTTCTCCACCCCTGCGGTCGAGGATTATGGGAATTGAAGTCTGCACATTGGGAGGGTGGAGATCTGGGGTGGCTTAGCAGCTCATAAACCTAGTTAATATATCTAGGAAGCTCACCAGCCTTAGCAACAGGCATTGGGAGGTAGACTGCCCCTAAACGTGGAGCTTTTCATACTCACAGCAACTGTAACCACTCTAAATATTTGGAATCTGTTTCCTAAATTAAATTAGTAATTTTTATCTGCTAAGAATGTATTGCTGTTATTTTTCTCATCCTTCCTGTTACCTGTCTCCTTCTACTGATGGCTATAACCTTGTTGCTTTCGTATCTTTGCCATTTATATTGTTTAATTAATTTCATTTCATTTATTTAACTTCTAAGCCATCCAATTCCTAGTGGATTCTGGGCGGCGTACAGTCATAGGTAATATAAAACAATAAAATAATGAAGTTTAGTTTATTATCATGGTTGGCATCTAGTTTCCTGGCATGGTTTTGATTGCTTATTTAGTATCCTATGACTATCGATAAGTGTTGCATCTTATGATTCTTGAATGTATTTTTTTAATGTACACTGAGAGCTTATGCACTGAAGATAAATTCCTTGTGTGTCCAATCACACGATCAATAAATAATTCTATTCTGTTCTGTTCTATTCTTACTCTTATTGCTACCCCTACCCCTACCCTACCCTACACTATTCCATTCCATTCCATTCTTACCCCTACCCTATCCTACCGTGCCCTACTCTATTCCATTCCATTCCATTCTATTCTTACCTGAACCCCGCCCTACTCTATTCTATTCCATTCTATTCTACCCCTACCCCTACCCCTACCCTACCCTGCCCTACCCTACTCTATTCCATTCCATTCCATTCTTACCCCTACCCTGCCCTACTCTATTCCATTCTATTCTTACCCCTACCCCTACCCTACCCTGCCCTACCCTACTCTACTCTATTCCATTCCATTCCATTCTATTCTTACCCCTACCCTATCCTACCGTGCCCTACTCTATTCCATTCCATTCTATTCTTACCTGTACCCCGCCCTACTCTATTCTATTCCATTCTATTCTACCCCTACCCCTACCCTGCCCTACTCTATTCCATTCCATTCCATTCTTACCACTACCCCTACCCCTACCCTGCCCTACCCTACTCTATTCCATTCCATTCTATTCTTACCCCTACCCTGCCCTACTCTATTCCATTCTATTCTTACCCCTACCCCTACCCTGCCCTACCCTACTCTATTCTATTCCATTCTATTCTTACCCCTACCCCTACCCTACCCTGCCCTACCCTACTCTACTCTATTTCATTCCATTCCATTCCATTCTATTCTTACCCCTACCCCTACCCCTATCCTGACCTACTCTAGGTCTATTCCATTCCATTCTTACCCCTATCCCTACCCCTACCCGACTCTATCCTACCCTACCCTACCATACTCTATTCCTTTCCATTCCATTCTATTCTTACCCCTACCCCTGCCCTACCCTACCCTACCCTACTCTACTCTACTCTACTCTACTCCACTCCACTCCATTCCATTCCATTCCATTCTATTCTACTCTATTCTATGCTGCAAATACTTGTGCTATGTTTCTTCTTTTCTTCTTTTCATTTTTTTCGTCTTTTTCCCAGCAGTTTGATGCCCACGATCTCTATTCCGGAGAAAACTTCTCCCGGGTACTGTCTGCCCTTTCATCTCTCAACAAAGCCACGGAAGGTAAGGCAGAAAAAAAGGAGAATGTCACAATATTTCCCTGCAAACGTCTCTTGCCTTTGTTTCCCAGCTTTGTTCTGAGCTCCAAAGCTTCCCTCCCCCCCCAGGCGAGCAGCTCACTAAAGACAACCGTGGCTAGTTTCAAAAAGCTAAGCCGGGTTTGCAAGCGACCACAATATCTTGGGCTGTAGACCAGCTCTGAGAGGGGGGGGGGAGACATTGAAAGAAAATAGAGGCAAACTTTCCATGTCGTTGCTAAATAAAAGCTCAGGACGTGTCCACAGAGGACTCCGAAGTCAAGCTAGGCTTGAAAGAGGTTTTATCTTGACATCTACACACGCACACATATACACGCACACACAAAGCCCCATCTATTTGCAGAAGAACAATAGAAGAAAAATTTGGCTGTTCCTATAGAAACTGCGGCTTATTCCTTTTCAAAGATGAAAGTATGTTCCAGTTTTGTTCTTTACTCCTTTACCATTTATCCTTTCCTTTCCTTTCTTTTCCTTTCCTTTCTTTCCCTTCCCTTCTTATTTTATTATTTATTAATCAGATTTGTATGCCGCCCCTCTCCGCAGACTTCTCTTCCCTTCCTTCCTCAAATTTCTTTCCTTCCTTAAAAATAACCTTCTTTCCTTCCCCAGAATAAATCTCCTTCCTTCCTTCATTACTTCCTTCCTTTGTTCCTCAAATCTCTTTCCTTCCTTAAAAATAACCTTCCTTCCCCAAAATAAATCTACTTCCTTCATTCCATCCATCCTTCTTTCCTTCCTTCCTTCCTTAAAAATAACCTTCCTTCCTCAAAATAAATATCCTTCCTTCCTTCCCTCCCTCCCTCCCTCCTTCCTTCCTTCCTCAAATCTCTTTCTTTCCTTAAAAATAACCTTCCTTCCTTCCCCAGAATAAATCTCCTTCCTTCCTTCATTACTTCCTTCCTTTGTTCCTCAAATCTCTTTCCTTCCTTAAAAATAACCTTCCTTCCCCAAAATAAATCTACTTCCTTCATTCCATCCATCCATCCATCTTTCCTTCCTTCCTTCCTTAAAAATAACCTTCCTTCCTCAAAATAAATCTCCTTCCTTCCTTCCTTCCTTCCTTCCCTCCCTCCCTCCCTCCTTTCTTCCTCAAATCTCTTTCCTTCCTTAAAAATAACCTTCCTTCCCCAAAATAAATCTCCTTCCTTCTTTCCTCCCTCCCTCCCTCCTTCCTTCCTTCCTCAAATCTCTTTCTTTCCTTAAAAATAACCTTCTTTCATTCCCCAGAATAAATCTCCTTCCTTCCTTCATTACTTCCTTCCTTTGTTCCTCAAATCTCTTTCCTTCCTTAAAAATAACCTTCCTTCCCCAAAATAAATCTACTTCCTTCCTTCCCTCCCTCCCTCCTTCCTTCCTTCCTCAAATCTCTTTCTTTCCTTAAAAATAACCTTCTTTCCTTCCCCAGAATAAATCTCCTTCCTTCCTTCATTACTTCCTTCCTTTGTTCCTCAAATCTCTTTCCTTCCTTAAAAATAACCTTCCTTCCCCAAAATAAATCTACTTCCTTCATTCCATCCATCCATCTTTCCTTCCTTCCTTCCTTAAAAATAACCTTCCTTCCTCAAAATAAATATCCTTCCTTCCTTCCTTCCCTCCCTCCCTCCCTCCTTCCTTCCTTCCTCAAATCTCTTTCCTTCCTTAAAAATAACCTTCCTTCCTCAAAATAAATCTCCTTCCTTCCTTCCTTCCTTCCTTCCTTCCCTCCCTCCCTCCCTCCTTCCTTCCTCAAATCTCTTTCCTTCCTTAAAAATAACCTTCCTTCCCCAAAATAAATCTCCTTCCTTCTTTCCTCCCTCCCTCCCCTTTCCTTCCTTCCTTCCTTCCTTCCTTCCTTCCTTCCTTCCTTCCTTCAGACTGCTAATAGAGCAAAATCCACGTGCCAGTATTTTCTCTCCTGCTTCTCTACTGCTAGATCATTCTTGGAGGATTTGGCAAAGATCTGCTTAACATGATATAGTCGGGCTGGAAATGTGCAATGAAATCTTTATTTAAAGCTAAAAGCTTTAAAAGATGAAAACATTGGAATCCTGCAGAACAGATGCTAGATTTTAAAAAGCTTCAGAATGAGTCAAAGAATATAGAAAAGGATTGAGGCTTCTTCCTAAGCATTATCTGAATAGATTTTATGGAGTCCTGCTTGGTGTGAAAGAGATGGGAGACCTTGCAGAGGGTCCCATCCTGCCCCACCAGTGGAGATGTATACAGTACACTGCTCAAAAAAATAAAGGGAACACCTAAACAACACAATATAACTCCCAAGTAAATCAAACTTCTGTGAAATCAAACTGTCCACTTAGGAAGCAATGCTGATGGACAATCAATTTCACCTGCTGATGTGCATATTCAACTTTGTACAGAACAAAGGATTCAATGAGAATATTTCATTCATTCAGATCTAGGATGGGTTCTTTGAGTGTTCCCTTTATTTATTTATTTTGAGCAGTATATATTTATATCTGTGGGAGTGGCCAGAACATCTTTGACACTGAATGGAAAATGTTGAATGATATTTGAAAAGATAATATTGTATGGGTCTTTTTCTCAGGTTCTGATTCATTTCGGGACCACCTTCTGCCGCACGAATCCCAGCGGTCAATCAGGTCCCACAGAGTTGGCCTTTTCCGGGTCCCGTCGACAAAACAATGCCGTCTGGCGGGACCCAGGGGAAGAGCCTTCTCTGTGGCGGCCCTGACCCTCTGGAATCAACTCCCCCCGGAGATTAGGACTGCCCCCACCCTCCTTGCCTTTCGCAAACTCCTAAAAACCCACCTTTGTTGCCAGGCAACGTTTTATGTATGGTTTGTTTGGGTTGTAGGAGTGTTTTTAATCAAGGTTTTTTTTAACTGTTTGGCTTTTTTAATCATTGGATTTGTATTTTGTATTCCTGTTGTGAGCCGCTCCAAGTCTTTGGAGAGGGGCGACATACAAATCTAATAGATAGATAGATAGATAGATAGATAGATAGATAGATAGATAGATAGATAGATATGAGAGATAGATAGATAGATAGATAGATAGATAGACAGATAGATAGATAGATGATTGATAGATAGATAGATGATGATGATAGATAGATAGATAGATAGATAGATAGATATGAGAGATAGATAGATAGATAGACAGATAGATAGATAGATGATTGATAGATAGATAGATGATGATGATAGATAGATAGATAGATAGATTGATAGATATGAGAGATAGATAGATGATAGATAGATAGATAGATAGATAGATAGATAGATAGATAGATAGATAGATAGATAGATAGATAGATAGATTGATTTATTTCTTGGCCACCGTGTTCTGATATCCATTTCTTGGATGGATGAGTCGGCTCGATAAATTGATTGCCCATCTTAAAATGATTAACATTGAGAGACGCTGTTTCAGTGAATTCCTGCCCAAAACAGGGCTGGACTAGATACCTATTTAACACACACAATCTGCGACACCAGCTGGTTGATGGAGAGAGCGGTGTGTGGATGCCACACTTACAAACCACCCACACATCCCTCTTTCCGAAATGGCTCACCAGATGATGCTAAAAGCTGTTCTACCTAGCAACACACTTTTTTTCCTTCTTTTTTTTAAGCCCTGGTGTTTTAACCCACATCCAGTGTTTACTGCCATGCTGTGGGTGTGGCTTATTTTGTGGGTGTGGTTTGATGGTCATGTGACCGGATGGGAGTTACTTGCCAGCCATGTGACCTGGTGGGAGTGGCTTGACAATCATGTGACCAGGGAGGGTGGCTTGAAGGTCATGTGACTGGGTGGGAGTGGCTTGACAATCATGTGACAGGGTGACTTAAAGGTCATGTGACTGGGTGGGAGTGGCTTACCGACCAAGATAAGTTTTCAAATAGGCGCTTGGACTCTTTTTCAGTTGATTAAGTCCCATTATTTGAATAGCCACAAAAAGGACAAATGATGGACAGCGTTATTGGTTGAGGAGCACAGCAACATTTTAAGGTTTTGTACTGAATCCACAAGGCAAGTAGCTCGATTTTCTTTCATTGCCATAAAAGTTCAGTTCTAGATCATGATTAAAACAACTAAAGTGTTTATGGGTTAAAAACATCCTATTGAATTATTTCCTATCTTTAATGAAGGATCATACTAGTTATTTCCTATTTTAAAAGTAATTAAGGATCATACTAAGGTAGTAGAGAAGGAAGGACATTTTTTAAAAAAACTATTAAGTATTCACTAAATAGTGCATAAACTTACTACCCAGTAAATGACAAAACAAAACCAATTTGTAAAGGCAGAAGTCCAAAGAGAAGTTCCGAGCTCATGGGGCAAAGTCCAGAGTCAAGGTCCACAAGGCAGCAACACTCAAAGAGACACAATTTCCCTCTCTATTTACTATTACCAAACATCCAAAATATACTCTTTAATTCTATGTCATATGTGTATTCTATAACCTTCATCATGTATTTTACTATGTGTATATAGATATATACCCACTAAAACCCTCATTGTGTATTGGACAAAATAAATAAATAAATAAAAATACATACATATTACACACAGGCACAGAAAAATAGACATTATCTACTATATCAACTGTATGTGTATGTACACACACAAACGCACGCACAGCTCTTCTAATATTATACACATTCGACCTCATTTGCGCTATAAGATTTGGGGAAAGTTTTATGAATGGTTGTAAACTAAAAATAACTGAGAAGTATTTTCTTTTACTTACTTTTGAAGAAATACATCATGATGATTTAATTTTAATCTATTAAAGACCCAGATGACAAAATAAGGACTGGTGACAGCGTTGGATAAGGAGTTAACACAGAGATGAAAGGGTTAACTTAGATATTCAGTTAAGATGTTAAAACGTTAATGTTTTGTTATAAATAGAAAAAGGGAATATAAGGGACTAGATTTTATAATATTGTTATTTGGAGATGAAATATATCTCATGTGTGGCTAATTTTAATTAACTTAGCAAAGAAGAGGATAAAAAGTACACGTTGAAAGTATTATTAGCGCTTTTCTCTCTCTCTCTTTAACATATCTAAGAAATATTATTAATTATTATTTTAAGCATTGATTCTGTGTTTTTTAGTGCTCATGTTGTTTTATTGTATGTTGAAAGAAAAATCAAGAAAAATTCATACCCCCCAAAAAGCACCCCCTCATTTGCTACGATAGGAAAAACGTACCCAGAGACCAGAAAGGGAAAAAAGGAAAAAAAATCTTATTTTTTTTACTGGTTCTGCATACCTGACCAAATTTTTTCTACTGGTTCTGTGTATCTGACCGTACCTGTAGGAGCCCATCACTTTTCGCCCTTCTTAAAATGGTTAACTCCTCAAGGAGTTTTCAGTCAGGCTGCAAAAGGAGGTAGACAACATTTTTTTATTTCTCCACCATAAAGTAAAACAATATATAGTTATAAACACAACAACAATGCTTAAAATCAATCATGTATAAACTTTTATTTTCTCATCACTCCCTCAATGGAGGCTCTTATCTCTCCCTGTGTAAAATTTTCTCTTAATTTTATACAATTGAAGGGGTCCAAAGACGGGCTACAAGAATGGTGGAAGGTCTTAAGTATAAAACCTATCAGGAAAGACTTCATGAACTCAATCTGTCTAGTCTGGAGGACAGAAGGAAAAGGGGGGACAGGATCGAAACATTTAAATATGTCAAAGGGTTAAATAAGGTTCAGGAGGGTAGGTTTTTTAATAGGAAAGTGAACACAAGAACAAGGGGACACAATCTGAAGTTAGTTGGGGGAAAGATCAAAAGCAACGTGAGGAAATATTATTTCACTGAAAGAGCAGTAGATGCTTGGAACAAACTTCCAGCAGACGTGGTTGGTAAATCCACAGTAACTGAATGTAAACATGCCTGGGATAAACATATATCCATTGTAAGATAAAATACAGGAAATAGTATAAGGGCAGACTAGATGGACCTCGAGGTCTTTTTCTGCCGTCAGTCTTCTATGTTTCTACAATATTAGCAATCCTTAAAATTCTAAATTAATTTTTTTCCCTCACCGTCTTACTACCAAAGGTTACAACAATGTAAAGAATAATAAAAGTAGACTTCCATCTGACCCATTGTGTCTCTTTTTTTGTAGCCTCAGCCCCGCAAGGGTTATTTCCTTCCGTTTTTGATGACTTCTCCTTTCCTTTCAACAGACCCAGGAAGTTCTACCAGGAAGCCATGCTCTCCGCTGCCTGCTCCAGCCCCCGGTGACTGCCAGCCCCTGACCCAAGCAGCCTTCGCTCGGTCCTCCAGGGTGTTGCAGAGACAGTCAAGAGTTGGGGTAGGTTTCAACGTGACACCCCCCCTCCCCAATTGTACCTTCCCTCACCACCTCCCAAGTCCATTTGGCCCTTTCCTGGGAAACGGTTTAGGGGTTGGATTGAATTAATGCAATGTTGTTTTCTCTTTTTTATTATTGCTTTTTAATTCTTTTATTAAACGTTTATTAAACATTAATTAAGTGGTCTGGATGATTCCCTTTCTCGCTTCTTCTTTCATCTTTCTCTTCGGGAACCAATCATCCTTGTGAATTAATCTATCTATCTATCTATCTATCTATCTATCTATCTATCTATCTATCTATCTATCTATCTACCTACCTACCTACCTAACTACCTAACTACCTAACTACCTAACTACCTAACTACCTAACTACCTAACTACCTATCTACCTACCTACCTACCTACTTACTTATCCACTTACTTGCCTACCTACCTACTTATCTATATCTATCAATCTATCATCTCAGTCTATTTCTATCTATCTATCTATCTATCTATCTATCTATCTATCTATCCATCTATCTATCTACTTACCTACCTACCTACCTACCTACCTACTTTTCTACCTACCTACCTACCTACCTCTTTGTTTGTTTGTTTGCTTGTTTGCATTTATAAGCCGCCCTTCCCCAGTGGATTCAGGTGGTGTACAAGATAAAAATGATTACAAATTTCTTAAAACCCCTGAACATTAAAAAAAACCCTTTTAACCTAAATTCATTCGACGCTACGAACATACCAGCGGCCAGAGCAGAGAGTTCACGCTCAATGGTTCCAGGCCTGCCGTCCAAGGCGTGTTTTTAAAGCCTTTTGAAAGGCCGGCAGGGTGGGGGTAGTGTGAATCTCCGGGGGGGGAGATGATTCCAGAGGACTGGAGCCACCACCGAGAAGGCCCTTCCCCTCGGCTCCGCCAGTAAGTAGTCTGGTCCTTTTTTGTCTTTGCCTTTTAGGAGATGGCCGAAAACGGCAGTCACCAACTGGTGGTCAAGGCCCGTTTCCAGTTTAAGCAGACCAACGAAGATGAGCTGAGCATCAACAAGGGAGACCTCATTTACGTCACCCGGACCGAGGAAGGGGGCTGGTGGGAAGGGACCCTGAATGGGAAGACGGGCTGGTTCCCCAGCAACTATGTCAGAGAGATTAAATCCACAGGTAAGAGGCACCTGCTGGGATCCTTCTTCCTGTCGTTGTTGAGGTTTTGCATTCATGTGTGTGTTGTTGGTGTGATGGCATCTGCTTGGGGATGTTTTGTATACGGTACTATGATTTTTATTAATATTGATTGTTTCTTCATTGCTTATTTGACCCCTATGGCAATCATTAAGTGTTGTACCTCGTGATTCTTGACAAATGTCTCTTTTCTTTTAAGTACACTGAGAGTATCTGCACCAAAGACAAATTTATTGTGTGTCCAATCACACTTGGCCAATAAAGAATTCTATTTTGATTTGCTTGCCCAAAGAAATAGAGGAGGTCAGTTTTAAGTGCAGAGCAGCTTATATGGGGTGGATTATTATTATTATTATTATTATTATTATTATTATTAATTAGATTTGTATGCCGCCCCTCTCCGTAGACTCGGGGCGGCTCACAACAATAACAAAGACAATGTAAGAACAAATCTAATAATTTAAAAAACACTAAAAACCCCATTATTAAAAGCAAACATACACACAAACATACCATTATGCTTTCACATAGTGTGGTTTCAATCAGTAGCTTTATGGGTTTAGATCTGGAGACTTCACCTGCAAAAGATGTCAATGAAATTGAACGGGTCCAAAGACGGGCTACAAAAATGGTGGAAGGTCTTCAGCATCAAACTTATCAGGAAAGACTAAATGAACTCCATCTGTATAGTCCGGAGGACAGAAGGGAAAGGGGGGATATGATCGAAATGTTTAAATATGTTAAAGGGTTAAATTAGGTTCAGGAGGGAAGTGTTTTTAATAGGAAAGTGAACACAAGAACAAGGGGGCACAATCTGCGGTTAGTTGGGGGAAAGATCAGAAGCAACGTCAGAAAATATGATTTGAGTGAAAGAGTAGTAGATGCTTGGAACAAACTTCCAGCAGACGTGGTTGGTAAATCCACAGTAACTGAATTTAAACATGCCTGGGGTAAACATATATCCATCCTAAGATAAAATACAGGAAAGAGTATAAGGGCAGACTAGATGGACCAGGAGGTCTTTTTCTGCCGTCAATCTTCTATGTTTCTATGTTTCTATAAAATAAGAGCATTTCTCTATAACTTTTCCCTCTGTTTCTCCTCCAGACAAACTACTGTCTCCGAAGGCTTTGAAAGGGGCCGAAAGTCCTCAATTTACGAAGAATTACTATGCTGTGGTAAGCCTGTGAATAGTCTTCGGAGAGGGGCGGCATACAAATCTAATTAATAATAATAATAATAATAATAATAATAATAATAATAATAATAATAATAATTCCTCAATTTTATTCTACCGAAAGAATGCCTGTAAATCTACCCTTCTGAACTATTTAAAGAAAAACTGCAGCTCTGGCACGACCCAGGGGAAGAGCCTTCTCTGTGGTGGCACTGGCCCTCTGGAATCAACTCTCCCTAGAGATTAGGACTGCCCTCACCCTCCTTGCCTTTTGAAAACTCCTAAAAACCCACCTATGTTGCCAGGCATGTGGAAACTGATACACCCCTTAGCTACTATGGTTTTTTATGTATGGTTCGTTAGGTTGTATGATTGTTTTTTATAAGAAGGGTTTTTAATTGCTTCTAACATTAGATTTGTGCATTGTGTTTTGCTGTTGTGAGCCGCTCCGAGTCCTCGGAGAGGGACGGCATACAAATCTAATAAATTATTATTATTTCTAAGCTAAGAGGAAGAAGCTACCTTATTTCACCATCGTAGCTGAGTCTCCTGCAAAACGACTTCAACAAACTTTAAAAAAAAAAGCTTTTTAGTTTATTGAAGTCATGTTGCAGTTGAGAGCCAGAAAAATGGACACGCATTGGCCTTTCCGAGAAGCGACTCTTCTAGTGTTGACCTCAACTTGGGAGTGTAGATGGTCCAATTTCATTAGAAATGCCTTAAACAAGATCTAAGTATTGCCCACAAGATCATATGCGGCAACGTCCTGCCTGTCGGCGACTACTTCAGCTTCAACCACAACAACACAAGAGCAACAGATTTAAACTTAATATTAACCGCTCCAAATTTGACTGTAAAAAATATGACTTCAGTAACCGAGTTGTTGAAGCGTGGAACTCATTACCGGACTCCATAGTGTCATCCCCAAACCCCCAACACTTAGATTATCTACGGTTTACCTATCCAGATTCCTAAGAGGTCAGTAAGGGGCGAGTACAAGTGCACTAGAATGCCTTCCATCCCCTGTCCTATTGCTCTCCTATATCTCCTATACTTTTCTTCTATTCCTATCATAGTTCCCTCTAAGCTGAGCAGTGAGCAATCGCTCACTTAAAAATCATCATCAACTCAGAGTTTTCCAAACCTGCCCAGAAGCCGAGAGGGAAAGAGTGAGAGGGAAGGAGAGAGAGAGGAAGAGAGGAAGAGAGAGAAACTGATAGAAAAAAGAGAGGAAGGAAAAGAGAAAGAAAAAGAATGGGAGTAAGGAAGAGAGAAAGAAAATCAAAATCTAGTTTGAAACTAGCTCAACTATTTAAGTGGCATTTTGATATTGATAGAGTTGCCCTATTATGAGCTCACTGTTATAGACACACAGTACAGTATTTTATTTTGAAATTCTCTGAGGCAAAACAGGGTGGGTTTTTTATTTATTTATTTGTTTGTTTGTTTATTATTTCTGTGCCGCCCAGTCCGAAGGGACTGCCGCTCAGACACTATACTTCCCCCCCCCCAAAAAAAACAATTAGAGGGAACACTGATTCCTATATCTCTTCTTCTATTCTTTCATTGATATGTTCTATTACTATATCTTCTTTTCTATTATTTCTTAGATATATTTTACTATGAATATCTCTTCTATAACCTTCATCATGTATTTTACTATGTGTATATAGATATATACCCACTAAAACCCTCGTTGTGTATTGGAAAAAATAAATAAACAAACAAACAAATAAAATAAACGGAGAAGAGATTTCTGTTTTATCCCCAGGATTATGCATGGTATGTTTGTGTGTGTGTATGTTAGTAAATGGGGTTCTTTTTAAATCTTTTTAAATATTTTAAATTTATTTGAATTTGTCATGATTTGTTGTATTTTGCTGTGAGCCGCCCCGAGTCTGCGGAGAGGGGCGGCATACAAATCTAAATAATAAAATAAATAAATAAATAAAAATTTCCTCCTTTCCTCTCCAGAACTGGTCAGAACCTGTTGAAACCCACCTCTGGTATTGTCCATGCTTG